>NC_142067.1:118933719-119228719 GCF_059756535.1 Pantherophis guttatus | reverse complement strand
AGAATAGAATAGAATAGAATAGAATAGAATAGAATAGAATAGAATAGAATAGAATAGAATAGAATAGAATAGAATAGGCCAAGTGTGATTGGACACACAAGGAATTTGTCTTTGGTGCATATGCTCTCAGAAAAATAAAGAAAAAATGAAATATATTCATCAAGAATCATAAAATACAACACATAGTGATAATCATAGGATACAAACAAATCATACTAGGAAACAATAAAGACAATACAAATTGTAAAGTTACAAGCAACATGGTTATAACCATAAGTGGGAAGAGATAGGTACCAGGAAGGATGAGAAGAAGAATAGTAATACAGTCTTAGTAAATAGTTTGACTGTGTTATGGGAATTAGTTGTTTAGCAGAGTGATGGCATTCAGGAAAAAAAAACTGTTCTTGTGTCTAGTTGTTCTGGTGTGCAGAGCCCTATAGTGTCATTTTGAGGGTAGAAGTTGAACCAATTTATGACCAGGATGCGAGGGGTCTGTAAATATTTTCACAGCCCTCTTTTTCACTCGTGCAGTATACAGGTCCTCAATGGAAGGCAGGTTGGTAGTAATTGTTTTTTCTGCAGTTCTAATTATCCGTTGACGTCTGTGTATGTCTTGTTCGGTTGCAGAGCCAAACCAGACAGTTATAGAGATGCAGATGACAGACTCAATAATTCTTCTGTAGAACTGTATCAGCAACTCTTTGGGCAGTTTGAGCTTTTTGAGTTGGCGCAGAAAGAACATTCTTTGTTGTGCTTTTTTTGATGATGTTTTTGATGTTAAGTATTCATTTTAAGTTTGGTGTCTATCATATCATTTGAGATATGATAGAACCTAGAAAGTTGAAGGACTCTACTGTTTATACTGTTGATACTGTATTGTCTAGTATTGTAAGAGGTGGTAGTATAAGAGGGTTTCTCCTAAAATCTACCACCATTTCTACAGTTTTGAGTGTATTTAGTTCAAGATAGTTCACTAACGCCAATGCCGGAGGCTACTCACTAACAAGAAAAATAGATAATAATCTAAGCAAGGTTTAGATTATTGCAAGGTTTAAAGAATCCTTTAGTAGATTCTTTTTCTTGCCTTAAAACAGACTCAAACAGAACGGGATTTTTAATGCAAACTTTTAATGAGAGTCATTATATGAACAATGGGGGCACAATGGCTCAGTGGTTAAAGACACCGAGCTTGTCAGCCAGAAGGCTGATAGTCCAGGTTCAAGACCCAAGCACCACACAACAGGGCAAGCTCTCATTCTTGCCCCAGCTCCTGCCTATCTAGCAGTTTGAAAGCATGAAAATGCAAGTAGATAAATAGGTACCACTTTGGTGGGAAGATAAAAGTATTCCATGGACTTCAGCACATAGTCATGCTGACCACATGGCCGCAGAAGTGTCTTGGGACAACGTTGGCTCCCTTGGCTAAAAAACAGAGATGAACACTGCCCCCTAGAGTTGGACACAACTGGATAGAGGAAATCTTTACCTTATATGAACCGTATTAATTTTATTTCAATGTAAGTAAAACAAATGAAATGTAGCTTCTATCCTGGCTCTACCAGCTAACTTTTATAAGGATGGGGCTGACAGTTTCTTGCTGTGTTTATGAAATATGCTCCTGAGATTAAAACAGGGGGAAATTAAGAAAAACACCAGGAAGGATAGAGAATATATGGTATGATAAGAACTGTGGTGGTACAGTGGTTAGAGTCCATTATTGCAGGCTACTTCTGCTGATTACCAGCTGCCAGCAATTTGGCAGATCGAATCTCACCAGGCTCTAGGTTGACTCAGCCTTCCATCCTTCTGAGGTGGGTAAAATGAGGACAGATTGGTGGGGACAGTATGCTGACTCTGTCAACTACTTAGAGTGGGCTGCCAAGCACTGTGAAGCGGTATATAAGTCTGAGCGCTATTGCTATCTTGGGTGTAGGATGTTTATATTCACCTTTGTTCTGGTGAAGGACAGGAATCCCTTAGAAATCTATCTAGGGCAGCAATAGATTAACAGATTTAAATAGGCATTTAATTTGAAATTAATAAAACAGTTATGGTATGTGTTGAGAAAAGTTACTGAGGTTTGCTTAGTATATTTAATTAGAGCAAAAGAGATAAATCTTGTTGCCTCGTAATGAACTGAGACATGCAGATATAGTTACTGTGTACTTAGGTTCCTATTATTAATGCATTAAACTTGTAAGAATGTTTAGGAATTTAATTAGCATTTAATAAGCCAGCTATAGCAAACGACTGTACTTAGATGTTAAATGTAAATTAATATTTTTAGTATTTAATTGATATTAACTAATTAATTGCTGTTTATTACAGGGAAAGTGGATTTATTTTTATAGATGTATTTTTTAATAACATAGAGTTATTTAACCCAAATTTAAAAGTGCTATTTTATAAAGGGCCTCACCCAATGAAAATAAACGTATTGTAAGTTTTGGATAGACATCCGTTTTGTTCATGCAGACTCTAGGGATCATTTGATGTGTTGGAATGTAATAAGGAATGGATACCCATGAGGGAGAGAGGGTTCATTGTAAAGAAGGAAGAGGCAACTCAGTCTGGATATTTTGCGTGGGAGAAAGAGGGCGAAGACAGCCCCTCCTGAATAGTTGATGGAGTATATGGTAATGCAGATAGTAGATAGCTCAATTGGACCAGATTTTGTCTGTACAGTAGTAGCCAAAATTGTGGAAACCTTTTGGGAAAAGTGCATTTTTGAGGTTTGATGGCTAATAACATCACTTTTTTGGGTGGGTAGTACCATAAAATTATATATCAATGGAAAGATAATTTAATCAAGAATGTATTTATTTATTTATTTATTTGTTCTATTTGTATGCTGTCTTTCTCCGAAGACTCAAGACAGCTTACAATGCATTTAAAAACCATATATAAAACATTAAAAGTTAAACTATTAAAAATAATTAAAACCCATTCACACCATTCATGGCCGGATCTCTCCAGATCGCAACAGCGAGATCAACGGCCCCAGGCCTGCCGGAAAAGCCAGGTCTTCACTGCTTTTCGGAAGGCCAATAGGGTGGGGATGGTCCAGACCTCATGAGGTAACTGGTTCCAGAGAGCTGGGGCAGCCACAGAGAAGGCCCTCCCCTGCGGGCCCGCCAGTCAGCATTGTTTAGTTGATGGGACCCTGAGGAGACCAACTCTGTGGGATCTTACCAGTCGCTGGGAGCTATGCGGTAGAAGGCGGTCTCGAAGATACCCTGTCCCTGAGCCATGTAGGACTTTAAAGGTAATAACCAACACCTTGAATTGTGACCGGAGACCAATAGGGAGCCAGTGCAGCTCGCGGAGAATTGGTGTAATGTGGGTGTACCTAGGTGCACCCATGACAGCTCTCACGGCTGCATTCTGGACCAACTGTAGTCTCCGAATACTTTTCAAGGGTAGCCCCATGTAGAGCGCGTTGCATGTAATGATATTCAATCTTTGTTTGAGAGATAAAAGTGGCTTTTTTTTGTGGAATTCTAGATTTTAGGCCAAATTCCTGCAGTCTGCATCAAATAGTCCTTGCACTCAGCTTCACATTGCATTGCGCCATTTCATCTTGTATACACCCAGCTGATCTTTTTCTATCACGTAGGCACAGTCTCTTAATTCTTCTATCATCACTTGCTGTGTGCACCTTTTCCTGCCTTTACTGGTGTGGTTTTGTTGTGATTGAGTTTCCTTATACCTCTTCAAAAACTTAGAAGTTAACCTTTGGTTAACTTTCCACCAATTTTTCTTCTAATTTCTTTATAACTGTAGCCTTGTTCACTTAATAAAACTATTTTACATCACTTTCTGGGTGACCAGTCAACTCTTAGCACCATTACTTTAATTTTATTATGTTTTACAAACTCACTAAATGAAAGAACACAAAAAAACCCAACCAACTTGATAGCAATCACATAACACACTGACAAATGTCCTCCTTTCAGCTTCAATACATGACATCAATAACTGAAGCCTACTGTGATCTGATTGGCTCATTGTCAAAACAAGATGACACCTGATTGGCTCTCTAAACACTCATACTCATTGGCTACAATCAGATGAAGGAAAGCTACTTGATATCATCCTAAGCAAGCTGTGCTTCCTATTTCTGGTTATTTGGCTATTACTTTTCATAGAATACAGATAATTGGACAAACGTTTTTGCATTACATTCTTGATTAAATTATCTTTCCATTGATATATAATTTTATGGTACTACTCCAAAAAGAAGTGGTGTTATTAGCCATCAAACCTCACAAATACACTTTTCCCAAAAGGTTTCCACCATTTTGGCCACTATTGTAGTTATGAAACAATAAAATAACTCAGCTTGGAAGAATAGCTAAGGACTGATTTTGGTTTAGGGGCCTAAAGTTTGAGCAAAGTTCACTTAACATCTTTAGAAAGTTAGTCATCACACATGAAAAGCACCCAAGCAATTTTTTCCCCCCAATTGAGTCGATCTCTTCCATATGTTGTTTTCTTGTCACTATGTTCTCCACATGGAGTGGGGAGGGAAGGGAAAGGAATAATTATGTATCAGAAGGGTATAGAACATAGAAGGAATGAGTGCAGTGGAAGGCTGAGTAAGACAGAGCTGTTTTCAAGGAAAATTTCTGTTAGCCCCTGAGAGGGAAAATGAGAGGACAGAATAGAGTCTCCATGAGAGAGTAGGCACTATATAAATGATCTAAATAAATAGTGGTCCTAGACCATGGTGGTCAGCAACTTGCGACTCTGGAGCTACATGTGGCTCTTTCATCCCTTTGCTGTGGCTCCTTGTCGCCGGTCGGCTCTGCAATTGATAGGGCTTTCAGTTAGGACAGGTAGAGGAAAAAGGATGCCACGCTAGGAGGAGACTCTACAGTATGGTGGGGGAACTGGACTTCCGGTCGGCTCCAGAATTGAATGGGGGGCTTCCGGTTAGGACCTTTGTGGCTTTTTGAGTGTTTAAGGTTGCCGACCCCTGTCCCAGACACATCAAACCCAGCCCAACCCGTCATCATGGCCTTTAAGGGCGAAAAGCTTTTCCACCCATGTTTTACATTAGAATGAATAGGTCAGGAAGCTAATGCTTGTTATCTCAAGGAGCAATGGGAGTAGTAAGATTTGGGTCATGACATTTGTGGGATCACATTCAAGGAGTTCAGGAGGCTGATCCAAGAAAGGTGAGATCACAGTCCTCTCCAATCCTATCTATAGGAGCTGACTGTAACTTTCTTACAAGATTAACACATTGTCATGCCCTACAACTCTGGCACCTTGCTGCAATCTCCATGAGAAAAGATGAGTTGGAAGCAGAGGTGGTATTCAGCCGGTTCAGACTAATTCAGGCGAACCGGTAGCTCTGGCTCTATGCCATCCTAGTTAGGCACATTTTTGAGGCTGGTGCATGCATGGAAGGCACGTGTGTGAGCAAAGCACATGCATGGAGGGCTGGGCGCATGTGTGGAAGGTGCGTGTCTGCGAAGAGAGAGTGCGCATGCAGGGTGAACCAGTCATAACAAAATGTGAAACTCACCGCTGGTTGGAAGTGTGAGGCAGCCAGCTTGGGCCACTAATCTATAGATCTGTCAAGTGATATAATTGATTCTATAGTTCAGTGGCAGAATCCTTAAGATGTTCCTTAGGTATATCTGCTCCTTTATGTACAAAAAAGGTACATCTGAAAATGAATGGTATATCTCAGCAATTCTGTGAAGAGTAAATTCCGCATTTAGTTACCTTATATTGCCATGATGTGCTACAGGTGGCATGCAGAGCCACATCTGTGGGCACTTGAGCATTGCCCTAGCTCAGCTCCAGTGCAGCCAGCTGAATTTTGGGCCTTCTGCTCCTACCAGAAGTCAGGAAACGAGCCATTTCTGGCCTCCGGGGGGGGAGGCCATTTTCACCCTCCCCAGGCTCCTAGAAAGCCTCTGGAGCCTGGTGAGGGCGAAAAACGGGCTTTCCAGTCCCACTGGAAGTCAGGAAACAAGCTGTTTCTGGCCTCCAGGGGGCCTTCGGGGGGGGAGCCCTTTTTGCCCTCCCCAGGCTCCTAGAAAGTCTCTGGAGCCTGGTGAGAGTGAAAAATGGCCCCACCATACCATCATGTGCCAAAAGTGGGGGGAGCGTGGGGGCTCACACACGCATGCGTGGAGAGTGGGCACATTGAATTATGGATGTTGGCATGCACATGCGTGACCCCCCCGCTCCCCCCGCTTTTGGCACGCGACAACAAAAAGGTTAGCCATCACTGTTATATTGCCTCTATCAGGACATTACCCTGTAAAGCTGTCTCGGCAGAACCATCTGTCTTTTTGTCTGTCCGTCTGAATGCCTCTTTAAAGGTAAAGGTAAAGGTTCCCCTCACACATATGTGCTAGTTGTTCCCGACTCTAGGGGGCTGTGCTCATCTCCGTTTCAAAGCCGAAGAGCCAGCGCTGTCCAAAGACGTCTCTGTGGTCATGTGGCCGGCATGACTAAATGCCAAAGGCACACAGAACGCTGTTACCTTCCCACCAAAGGTGGTCCCTATTTTTCTACTTGCATTTTTTACGTGCTTTCGAACTGCTAGGTTGGCAGAAGCTGGGACAAGTCACGGGAGCTCACCCCGTTACACGGCACTAGGGATTTGAACCGCTGAACTGCTGACCTTTCAAACGACAAGCTCAGCATCTTAGCCACTGAGCCACCGCATCCCTTCAGAATGCCTCTTTAGATATTGCTTTATATTTCCACCACAATCAAAGATGGCTCTCAGCGGACTCAAGATAGGGGCTGAAGACACAAATATTGCTGTTCCTTCAGCGTCAAATTTCACTGTCATCCTAATACTTTCAATCCTTTCAGTATAATACTAGTTGTTGGTTTTTTTTCTTTCCTGGATCGATCCCCCGCTGAAGACTGAAACCTGACTGGTGGCTTTGGATCTAAATACCAAAAGAGAGAGAGAGAGAGAGAGAGAGAGAGGGAGGGAGGGAGGGAGGGAGGGAGAGGGGGAGAGGGAGAGGGAGAGGGAGAGGGAGAGGAAGAGGGAGAGGGAGAGGGAGAGGGAGAGAGAATAAGAAACTACACACGATTATGTACTTTTGAGCCTTACAACACTTACAGAAAAATGAGATGAAAAGGCTAGTGGTGCTGATCAAATTGAACATACCACAGCAAGTCTTGTAATTAACATGTTTCCAGAACATGACATGTTCGGAGTGTCATTCCCTTGGTTATTACAAATGGAATTAGAGTGTCCTTTTGCTGTCAAGCTGATATAAACTGCTGGAGCTGTCATCAAGTAAAAATACTATTCTCCATGTCTTTTAGAGGATTTAAACATTGGAGCCCCATTTAGTTCTCTCCTGGGCACCTGGAGATAGAAGCGCATTCCAAAAGGGTTGGATCTGAGGTAAAAATCTCTTTAAAAAATAAATAAATAAAATTGCAATACTTTTTGCTAATAATTTTTGTACAGCATCTTCCATGTTAAAGGACAAATTAACTCCTGCTAATTGAAAGGACATCCATATAGATATGGGTACCACCTAGGGCAGTGATGGCTAACCTTTTCTGGACCGAGTGCCCAAAGTGTGCACATGCATGTGCAAATGTGCATGCATACGCACAAACCCCCCAAATCCAGGGTAAAATCCAGCAGGCTCTGACAGGTTCTGGAGAACCGGTAGCGGAAATTTTGAGTAGTTCGGAGAACCGGCAAATACCACCTCTGGTTGGCCCCAGAGTGGGGTGGGAATGGAGATTTTGCAATATCCTTCCTCCAGGAGTGGGGAGGGAATGGGGATTTTGCAGTATCCTTCCCCTGGAGGGGGGTGGGAATGTAGATTTTGCAGCATCCTTCCCCTGCCACGCCCACCAAGCCACACCACACCCACCAAGCCACGCCCACAGAACCGGTAGTAAAAATATTTGGATTTCACCACTGCCCCAAATGCAATGTGTGCATGGCCCCTATGCATGCGCCTTGCTCCCCTGCCCCCATGCCCCCCTGTGCATGCCCCCGCCCCCTGTGCATGTACGGCAGAGACCCAAAGACCAGCTGACCGGCGGGACGTGTGTGCGCATGCGCAACAGAGCTGAACTGGGGCGACGGCTCGTGTGCCATCAGAAAGGGCTCTGCGTGTCACTTCTGACACGTGTGCCATAGGTTTGCCATCACGGACCTAGGGCAAATATTTAGATGCAAAAATTCACGCAATCACTAAATTTTGCATGCTTTTGAACTGCTAGGTTGGTGGGACCTGGGGCAAGGGCAGGAGCTCATCCTGTCATGCATTCTTGGGTCTCAAACTTAGAACCTTCCAATCAACAAGCCCAGCGTCTTAACCACTAGGCCATCTTGCCCCCTTAGGAGGCTTACTTTCATAGAATTACAGATTCCATAAAATATGTTGTTCAATGTCTTAATAAAGATTTTGATTTGAGTTTCCATAAAACTTCAGACTTCAGATTTGCACTCAGGTTGCCCAAGTTACCAGCTCTCAATTCTTACAGGAAGAATAATCTTGATTATGTTAACTTTTAAGTAAATGTAAATAAATAAGAATTATTCACTCATGTTCATTGAAATACTTTAGAACTGGGCATATATCCGGTTTTTATAGCTATTTTTCACCTCTTGGCTAGCTTATATATGAATCTAAATCACATGATTACTTTATGCAAAAGTTACTGATAAAGGAAGTAACTTATGTGAAGTGAACATAATGTGTCACCAAGTCATATATAACTCATTTCTGTGATGTTCTATAGCAACACGCCTGCAAGTGATGAATTGGTATGTTAGTCTAGAAGATCATTTTATGAAACTGCTCTCCTCTTCCAAGTCAATTCTGATGGCTTCTTCTCCTCTTCCTCCTCCTCCTCCTCTTCATCCCTTTCTCAAAACTTTGTTTTCTTTTAATCCTTCTCATCTGGGTGCTGCTCACTTCCTTGTCCCGCAAATCTCCTTTTGTTTTTAATGTCCATTTTGGGTTTTAATCAAAGCTAATTGACAGCTTTCTCTTCCCTCACCAAATTGACATATTTTGCCAATTTTAGTTCCTGAACAGCTGGAATATTTATGAATATTCTGTGTTGATGATTAGTGACATATGCTTCTCTAGAAATGTGCCAGACATTACCATTTCCATCCAGAAGTTTCCACTAAATTATGTAGCTATTAGAGAGATTGTGATGCATATTATGGTTTTATTTAATAAGTAGCTTTTCTTCCATTTTTTTTCCTGATAGGCCACTGTTTCTCAACCCGACAACTTTAAGACTGTGGATTTCAACTCCTTTTCATTCTGGGAGTTAAGGTCCAGATATCTTAAAGTTGCCAAGGCTGAAAGACACTGTTGTAGGTTATGTAAGTATTAAAATATCATATCCCAAAGGTTTTTGACAGCCATGGACATCAATAATAGGTGCAGTATCTTTGTCATAAAGATGAGATGAGGACATCAATTTATAGAGGTAACTGTCAACAATCAATTGATAATCCTATCCCTGCCCTCAGCCCTAATTCATTCTAATTTGGCTGGAGAAAAAAAGGACAATTGTTGTCAATGAGAAGAAGATGAAAACAAAGATGGAGGGAGGAGGAGGAAGAGGAAAAGGAAAGAAGGAGAAGAGGAGGAAGGAGGAGGAAGGAGGAGGAGGAGAAGAAGAAGAGGAGGAGGAGGAGGAGAAGGAGAAGGAGGAGAAGGAGAAGGAGAAGGAGAAGGAGAAGGAGAAGGAGAAGGAGAAGGAGAAGGAGAAGGAGCAACCTTGTTGGTAGTCCAAAAAGCAACAAGAACCAAATGGCCAATTGTGCTTAGCTACACTATGACAATAGTTTTGTAGTAGAAATTAAATTTTAATTGTATGCCTTCTGATAAGTCTTCCAAAAGCCAGATAAACCAGACAAGGTCAAGCTGGTGAGAGCAAACCAAAAGACCAGCATGGAATGAAGTATGTGGGACAAGTTTCCTCATGTTGCTTAATGCAATTTGCTTAATGCATGGCATTCTAGCTATTGATTAAATGCATTTCCTGCTTTTGGAAAATTATTAAGGTAATGGAGATAGGCAATCACATGATCTTAGTCAAAGAGGCAGGTGCTTTATTGGAAACCTTATTAAGACATTTATCTCCGTATTTTGCAAAATTCTGGTACTGTTTTCTTTTAAACCTACAATCAGATTAAAATACCAAAGAAGCATATAGAGGACAATAAGAGTGTAATTTATGACTGTAACAGCCAAATTCAATTTTGATAGAGAGCCTCATTTAAGTCCAGAATTTAGGTACACAGTAATGGCTAAAAATTAAACTCAAGTAGAGCATGGGAAATAGAAAATGGAGCTTTCCCTGATCAAGGGTTAAAGAAATGCTAAGTTTATTTTTTAACTTGGAGCAATAACTGAAGCTGTGACTTTGACAAATGGCAAAACCCATTCTTCCTAAGCAGATTTCAAAAGAAATTGTCTGTTTAATGTCTGCAGTATTTGTCATTTGTAAGAATACATCTAGAATGAGAGAATTTTAACTCATCTGTATATCTATCTCTATCTCCATCTCCATCTCTATTTCTATTCCTTTCTATTTCTATTTCTATCTCTATCATATATCTATCTATCTATCTATCTATCTATCTATCTATCTATTCATCCATCCATCTTCTATCTATCTATCTATCTATCTATCTATCTATCATCTATCTATCTATCTATCTATCTATCTATCTATCTATCTATCTATCTATCTGTAGGTCTTTGGTTATTCGGGTTTTCTCCCGTGTAAAATTGAAAGTGTCTTGGCGAAGTTTCGACGAAGTCTCATTCGTCATCTTCAGGCTGGTGTTTTCAGCTTCGTGCTTCTAGGAGCAATGTGTGATCGCAGCTGTTTCTTCCTTTTAACTGCCAGTGGGGGTGTGAAGTGATTGAGTGGGAGCTTGGCTGTGTTCTGATTGGGTGGAGGTGTGTTCTGATTGGTAGGGGGCTTCCAATTTTACGTGAGAGAAAACCCAAATAACCAAAGACCTACATACAAACACCCGCGAAAACCTCAGAAAACACACACACACACACACACACACACATATATAATCTATCATCTCTCTCTTTATCTATCTGTCTATCTATCATCTATCTATTATCTATCTATCTATCTATCTATCTATCTATCTATCTATCTATCTATCTATCTATCTATTATATCTATCTATCTATCATCCTGCTTGTAAATATTTCTGTAAAGAATAATATTCTAGCTGAGTCTAAGACATCCACGGTGAGACTTTTTGCTTCTGGGGGAGAATAGTGTTTAAACTTAATGCAGAGAATTCCTCCAAGTATTGACTGGCTGGGAATAAAAGATCACACTAAGATTGATAAGTCACTTGAGGCCCAGTCCTGATTCAAACTGCAGTTGTTATTGGCCCCAGCTAAAAGGATATTTGCTTGGGGTTTACTGAATAAATACATAGGGCTCAGTCCAAGGAGGGTGGTGGGCATAGAGTAATATTTAAGCCCATTTGAAATGATGAATACCATATGTGATAGATAGATAGATAGATAGATAGATAGATAGATAGATAGATAGATAGATAGATAGATAGATAGATGGGGGGGAGGGAGGGTTGGGGAGAAAGAGAGAGAGAGAAAGAGGTCTTACAACCATATGAAAAAATAAAACAAAAATAAAATACAGGTTTTAAATCCAGGTTAAATAGATAGAAGAAATTACAGTAGTAAATAAATACAAAGAATTAACATTCAGATCAATACAACACCTTTACAGGAAATAGGGCACTCTGTCATTCAGATCCCAGAGGTTTGTTCTTTCAGGTAATGATGTTAATTATTTAAACTTAAGAGGGGCATAGAGTTGACAGACAAAAAAAACAAAACAAAACATGAATAATATCTTTGGTGGCTGGGCAGCCTATATTACATATGGCAGGTAGCACCCCATTTAGCCATGGAATGCAACAACTCAAATCAAATATGAACCATAAATATCTGAGCAGCCACAAGATGGCAAGAAAGAGCCAGCTGTTTCTGTACTTTGCTGCCATCTCCTGTTCACCTGGAATTTTGCAGCCCATATTATATAGCCCCTTACGTTCATGAGGAAATACACATCATGAAGACAAGATGGATACATTCATTCAAAAAATACATGCGTTTGGACACATATGCTGAGCAGATATTAGGGAGTCAAGGTTATTTTTGGCTGGGAACATCATGTAGGTTCCTTCTGCTTAGGCCAGTAATACAATAGTGGTCAAAATTGTGGAAACCTTTTGGAAAAAGTGTATTTTTGAAGTTTGATGGCTATTAACACTACTTTTTGGGGGGTTAGTTTCAAGATAATCATATTCCACTGCTGGAATGATCTCGGAATAGCCCAGACCTTAACCCAATTGAAAATCTATGCAGCCAACTCAAGAAACTTGTTAGTCAGAAGCGACCCAGCAATAAAACCCAGTTAACAGAAGCAACCAATTTTGGTTTCACATTATAATAGCTGCAGAACTAAAAGACTTGGTTCACTCCATGGGAAGATTTTGTAAGACCGTAATTCATGCTAAAGGTTACCCAACTAAGTATTAATTGACATGGTGATAATTTTTGTATATCTCATTTTTTCTATGGTGATCATTTTTGTATATCTCGGGGTTTTTTTCTACAGGTTTCACTTTTCTTCTTTATACTGTAACTGCTATTCTAATAGCAAATCCTTCATAAAAGTGATTGCATTGTATTCTTGATTAAATGATCTTTCCAACGATATATAAATTTATGGTACTTACTCAAAAAAAAAAAGTGGTGTTATTAGCTAGTTTTAGAAAATACACTTTCCCCAAAAGGTTTGCACAATTTTGGCCACTACTGTAGCAGTATTGAACTGTGCTTAGAATTCTGCAAGATGATTGTGGGAATCTGCTTTTTACAGGAGGTGATTACACTCCATTTAATGGTGTTGATGGTAGACCCTAAAAATGAAATAAATTACAAAGCAGTAAACCACAAATCTGGAGAGACTTTACCCTAATTTCAGTTCTTGGCTAAACGTAGACAAACATGATTGCACTAGACTTGTGAGCAAGAGTGCAATCCCTCACAGAGTGGTTGATTGCACACCCTTGTGTACAAATGCCAGAGACTTTACATTTTCTCAAAACTCTAGGTTTCTTATCTTCCCCTACTCTTTCCAAATTAACAGATGTTTTAATTTAGGGGTTGTTACTTTGGGCCTTGAACAGTTGTAATGTCAACTTGCAAAGCTTTCAAGTTGCCATGAGCAGGAGGGAGGGAGAACTGAAGTGAATTCTATACATTCTTCCTGACCGCAATCAGAAGGAGGGTGTTAGGTTTCACAGCCAACCAAAGTGGTTAATTGGAGAATGTGATTTATGACATGGCCAGAGAGGAGGGGAGAGACAGGGTCATAGGGGAACGTAAATCTACGTGGGATCAGTCCTAACTGCATCCGAGTATTGCCGGAATGTTGCTCCTAATAAATGACTATATTTCCTTTAAAGTTTGGATCATGGCTCATGAATTAATTAGGGCATCTTTCGGAAACTTGACAGGTAATAAGTTTACACAAGGACATCTCTGTCTTGGGAAGTGCTGGGTCCCATACCATCAACCTCAGCTGTTGTAGTGTTGGAAGAAATGTCCATCTGGATTCAGTCCCAAGTGGGGAGAAAGACACTGGAAACATGGTGGCTGATTGGAAAGATGGTTTTTAATGGTGGACAGGACCACATGGTTTGAGGTCCTGAGCAAAAAAGCACATGGGTGAGAGTGAGAGAGAGAGAGAGATTTATAACCTGTTCAGCTTTGAATTTGAGATTGTATTCTGACTGGTTGTCAGACTTCCATGGGGTCATGCAGGGGTAACTTTGTAGGTTGTCTATGTCCCAGGCTTGGTTGAGCCTTGCTGGGTGATGATGCAATGAAAGGGCTTTGGGCAATTCCTACTATGGTTCTGCCTGAAGGAGGTAGAACTTTGTTATGTAGAATAGACTGGCCCAGGCCTTAATGGCCCATTGACAAAGGCGGGGGGGGGGGGGCTGAATTTCTGCCTCCCTTCTAGGGGAAATATTCTTCCTTTTTAATATTTCCTAAAATATCTCATTTTCCTAGGAGAGGGATGGGTGCTAACTTCCTACAGCAGTTTCTCCACAAGTAAAACATAAGTCCCCACCCCATTTTAAAACTTCTTCTTCCTGCAAACAGTCTTTGAATTGTATGCAATCTGATCAAAGAACACCCCTGCCCCCCAATATTTATTCATACAGGGCCATATCACGATTGCCTTAGTCACTATAAATGGAGTTTGTTAGTATTATTAATCATTTTCATTTGTTTTTAAAAAAAATTTCTCCGAGCACAAATAGTTCTTCCCAGAACAAGGATGAATGGTGAGAAGCTGTTAATTTGACAGGTTCTGACTTTGTTCTCTTCATATACTTGAAGAGGAGAGATATTTTTAACACAAAAAAAAAAAAAAAAAACCAACCCCAGGGCCTGTGACAACTTAATGATATCCTGAAATGAATCAGTCATTTTCAATTAATGCACTGAATTGCAATTATAAAAGAAAAAAAAATGCCTTCCGTAATCTTTGTGAACTCACTGGTTCCATGACCAGCACTAACAATTGGGCTTGATTCTGAACTATAAGTCAACAATACTCAAGTGTGTACTAATAACACTTCATGGAATCCCCGGAGATTCAGGTTACTCTTAATTAGGCCACTTAAAGACCTACTGGTCCCATTCACACGATCCATTCAGCTTAACGGGTGTTAATAGCTTAGCTGTTTGTGGGAACCCAGATTGCTTGGTTGTAGGAGTCAACAAGATAATTCAGTAGGACCTATAGTCTAATATCTTGCTTAGTGCAGGAATCCTAGTTAAGGCATCCCAGAGACACGGTTAGTGACCACTGCTTGAACCCATTCAAAGAAAGGAACCAGAGGTGAAATCCAGCAGGTTCTGACAGGGTTCTGGAGAACCAGTAATGGAAATTTTGAGTAGTTCAGAGAACAAGCAAATGCCACTTCTGGCTGGTCCCAGAGTGGGGTGGGAATGGGGATTTTGCAGTATCCTTCCCCTGGAATGAGGTGGAAATGGAGATTTTACAGTATCCTTCCCCTGCCATGCCCACCAAGCCACACCCACCAAGCCATGCCCACCAAGCCACGCCCACAGAACTGGTAGTAAAAAAAATTGAATTCCACCACTGAAAGGAACCCATCAGTTCTCTAGGTCATTAGTTCCTTGGTCAAAATTTCCTAACATTCAACTGGATTCTGTCTTCCAGTACTGTAATAACATTATTCCATCTCTTGGACAAGACAACACAGGACAGGACCTTCTTTGGGTATTACAGTATCATCTTCTTTTAATGAAGAGCTGTGGTGACACAATGGTTAGAATGCAGTATTGCAGGCTAACTCTGCCGACTGCTGGCAATTCGATCCTGACAGGCTCAAAGTTGACTTTCCATCCTTCCGAGATTGGTGTCATGCCACTGTTGGAGCCTGAATCTGCGGAGGAGGACGAGCCAGAGATTGAGCCGACGGAAATCGAGGGGCGGCTTCGTTGGCTTCGAAGGAATGTGGGAAGGAGCAGCCGGAGGCAGCCCAGGGCCCCTCAGGATTGGGACGGTTTGTAAGCAGGGAGGAATGGGGGTAGGATGACTGAGAGAGGGCAAGCAATGGACACGACGAATGACAGAGATCAGGCGATGAGCAAGGACTGCCCCCTCCTGATCCCCGAGCACAGAGAGTGGAAAGAAGGCAGGAACCAACCAAACTGATGACTCAGGAGGAGAGCACCCTGTCCTTCTTCACAAGGCACACCTGAGGACTGAGAGTTAAGGAGATGCAATGGGGAGGGGCATTTGTCAGGAACAAACACTGAATTGGTAGAGTTTAGTGTGCCAGTACAGACATTTGAGTTTGCAGGACTGCTTGCTTCTTCCTTCCTCAATGCCTTCTTCCTGACTTTGTGGACTCAGTATCTTGTTCCTGACTTTGTGGACTCATTGTTTGTTTCTTGGTTTGTGGACTCAACCTGCCTTCCATTGAGGACCTGTATACTGCACAAGTCAAAAAGAGGGCTGTGAAAATATTTACAGACCCCTCGCATCCTGGACATAAAATGTTTCAACTCCTACTCCAACTCCTACTCTCAAAATGATGCTATAGAGCACTGCACACCAGAACAACTAGACACAAGGACAGTTTTTTTTCCTTAACGCCATCACTCTGCTAAACAAATAATTCCCTCAACTGTAGTAACTGTAATAACTGTCAAACTAGTTACTAAGTCTGCACTACTATTAATCTTCCCCTTGTTCCCACCACCATCTCCTCCCGCTTATGACTGTATGACTGTAATTTTGCTGCTTTTATCCTTACGATTTATAATGATATTGTTTCCTGATTGCTTATTTGTACCCTATGATTATCATTAAGTGTTGTACCTTATGATTCTTGACAAATGTATCTTTTCTTTTATGTACACTGAGAGCCTATGCACCAAGACAAATTCCTTGTGTGTCCAATCACACTTGGCCAATAAAGAATTCTATTCTATTCTATTCTATTCTATTCTATTCTATTCTATTCTATTCTATTCTATTCTATTCTATTCTATTCTATTCTATTCTATTCTATTCTATTCTATTCTATTCTAATTTCCCTGTTCCTTTGTTTTGCTGGACTGGGCGCAGCCAGAGGCTGCTGTGTGTATGCGCACGCTTTGTTCTGGGACTTGCCAAGAATGTGGAAGTGTTTGAGTGGACATTTGGAGCCTTAGAGGAGAGTTTGACCTCTCAGCTGTCTGTGTGACCTTTGTGCCTTGTCCCGGGTCATTACAGTTGGTAAAATGAGGACCCAGATTGTTGGGGGCAATATGCTAACTCTATAAACCACTTGGAGAGGGCTGTTAAGTACCATGAAGTAGTATATAAGTCTAAGTGCTTTTGCTATGGCTATTGCTAATGGAATAAGAGCTTTTTTAGTAAGAACAATTTCTCTCTTTTCAGACCTGCAAATATGACTGGAGTCATGGCGAATTCGGCAGTCGTTGTCATTTTGGCTTTTTCTACCGTATGCTGCAGACGGTCCTGATATCCATGTAACTTGGTATAATCAGAACCACCTCATCACTGAGATGGGTGACATGTAATTAAATAAATAAACAAACTGCAGTACGCGAGAACACCTGCACAATACAATTACACTGTCTAGTGTGGCATTTACTATTGAGCTGACAAAATAATTTCGCCAGCCTCCAATGCACACTAATTACTGTCCCCCTTAAAGCGGTGGGTTGATTATTTCTTCCATCCCAGCCAGGATGTGAAATTCAGCCGGTTTCATCCGGATCGTGCGATATGGTAGGGCCGACTGTGCGAAGCCCTGCCCACCCGCACGGATGTCATGATGTCATTTTTTGCGATGATTTTCAGCCTCTGCACATGTGCACATTTGCGAACCAGTAGGGAAGATAAGTGAATTTCACCCCTGATCCCAACTATTGCTCAGTTTATTTCTTTTTGTCCCAAAGATTGACCAACCTGGTTTGGAAGCTTGACTTAACCCATTTCAAGACTCCCTATTATAGGTCTTCCATCCCTTAAAGTAGCAGCTTCCTCACATCCTAATAATGCCTGCTCAAATATCCCCCATTGTCTCTGAAAGACCCCCTACTAGAGTGGGGTCTTTTAGGATGAACCAAAAATATTTGTTTTTAAATTGAGCTTCCCCCCGCCCCAAAGTTACAACAGCTGTACAGGTCAAGAGGTTTATGTTAAGAGCTGTGGTGGCGCAGTGGTTAGAACAGGGATGAAATCCAGCAGGTTCTAACAGGTTCTGGAGAACCGCTAGCAGAAATTTTGAGTAGTTCAAAGAACCGGCAAATACCACCTTGGCTGGCCCCAGAGTGGGGTGGGAATGGAGATTTTGCAATATCCTTTCCCTGGAGTGGGGTGGGAATGGAGATTTTGCAATCTCCTTCCCCTGCCATGCCCACCAAGCCATGCCCACAGAAAAATTTTGGATTTCACCCCTGAGTTAGAATGCAGTACTGCAGGCTACTTCTGCTGCCTGCTGCCTGCCTGCATTTTGGCAGTTCGAGTCTCACCAGGCTCAAGATTGACTCAACCTTCCATCCTTCTGAGGTCAGTAAAATGAGAGCCCAGATTGTTGGGGGTGACATGCTGACTCTGTAAACCACTCAGAGAGGGCAGTACAGCATTGTGAACTGGTATGTAAGTAAGTGCTATTGCTATTGCTATTAACTACCTTGGGGGTGGTGAGGAGCCATGTTTCTGTACTTTTATTTCTCTATAAAACACTGAAAGTTGCTGGGTTTGTCAGCTGGAAAGCTGGCAGCCCAGTCTGAGATCCGAATACCATGTGATGGGGTGAGCTCCCACTCTCGCTTTAGCTCCTGCCAATCTAGTAGTTCGAAAGCATGCAAATGCAAGTAGATAAATAGGTACCACTTCAATAGGAAGGTAACAGCACTCTGTAACATCATGCTGACCACATGACTGTGGAAATGACAGTGCTGGTTCAATGGTCTGGGAATGGAGATGATCAGCAACAATTAGCCTAATAAAATCCGCAGGGATTCCTATAAAACACTGAAAGATCTTGTCCTTATGATACTTTTTAAATGAAGGAATATACTCTAGATAGATGATAGATAGATAGATAGATAGATAGATAGATAGATAGATAGATAGATAGATAGATAGATAGATAGATAGATTTAGATATGTGTGTGTGTGTGTGTGTGTGTGTGTGTGTGTTTCCTCTAGCCAGGTTTCTCCTACGTAACCAAGGTTTTTCTGCAGCCCTAGCTCAGTAGAATCACATCCACTCGATTCTGGGCTTTTTTCTTTTCTGGCAGCCAGCAAGTTTTTCCTGCCAGGTGGGAGACTTATATAGATCTATTTCCAGCTCGTTTGCTTTCATCAGTAAACCACACGCACATCTTATGTATCCTCCCTGTAAAGGTATAGTATTGGTTAACCTTGGTTACGTAGGAGAAACCTGGCATATATATATATATATATATATATATATATATATATATATATATATATATATATATATATATATATATATATATATATATATATATATATATATATATATATATATATATATATATATATATATATATATATATATATATATATATATATATATATATATATATATATATATATATATATATATATATATATATATATATATATATATATATATATATAGATCAACAGATAGAGATGCTATGTTTGTCAATGAGATATAATTAAAGGAAGATAAATGCAGAAAGCCTATGAAGATTCTCAGTCATCCAGGTCATGGTTGTCCCAAAGGTGCTTTTTCGGGAGGCAACTGGACTTTCTGGTTTTTCTTTCAAGACGTTTCGCTTCTCATCCAAGAAGCTTCTTCAGCTCTGACTAGATGGTGGGGAATGGAAGGATTTATACTCCTTACAGACACCTGGTCATTAGCACTCATTTTGAGAGTCGTGGAGGACACACTTGAAGGCTTTTGTGTGGAGAAGGCTTCTCTGCAAGGAATACAAATCCTTCCATTCCCCACCATCCAGTCAGAGCCGAAGAAGCTTCTTGGATGAGAAGCGAAACATCTTCAAAGAAAAACCAAGAAGGTCCAGTTGCCTCTTGAAAAAAAAAAAAACATCTTTGGAATAAATGCAGAAACATACAAAAAAAAAAAGTCTACAGGTGTCTACCCAGGTGACACAGGATTTAAATCTCTGTAATGTGTGCACGTCCTTATGTGGGACATTAAATGAAAAACTAAGCATTGCATCAGATGAGAAAGTAATCGGGCACATCCTGATTACGGTGGAGATTAGATTGCTACATTGCAAGAGACAAAAATGTCACACAGCTCTCCCTGTCATTTGTTACGGACCTCCCCAAGGAAACGTGGCCTTCTCTATCGCTTCCTACATCTTGCAACACTGGAAGAAAGTCATGCCGTCAAAGGTCTATAAAAACCTGACCTTCAAGCTGATAGATTTGGAGCAATAAATGGCTTTCTGAGCAGCTGATGTATAAACATAAAGCAAAGTTATAAGGCCAAACCTCTTTAGTTTACAGCGTGCAATCAGAAAAGATTAAGTTTCAGAACAGGCTGGGGACTCGCCACTCTTCCAAAGTGAGAGTTCAAATTATGTTAGGAAATCTAAGCAGGAGGAGTGATGGTCCTTGGAGCAGGCAGCTGTTAAAGGCAGCAGTTGCAAAGGGAGAAGATGAATACGGCCCCCATATCATGAATGATGATAGCTACGTCCAGGTTTTCATCTCAAGCAGTAAAATATACTGTGATCAACTTTCCCCCTCCCCTCCTAGGCCCTGATATAAGTCTTTTAGAAAAACAGGCTAGGTTTCCATCACAACTCAGTCCAATGGCTGAAATTCTCACAATTGAAATTCTTCAATGAAGCAATGGCCCTTGGCTAGTTAAATATCATCTGGTACTTAGGGCCCATAATGTGACAATGCACGTGGCATTTATGCCAGCAGAAAAGGTACATTCAGATTTAGCTTCCTGCTTAACCTTGAACATGTTGAATTTAACCTATTGTATCTCCTATGTTTGCCTTGAAGAGACCATGAATAATTCCTTATTTATGCTCCTTGAAGCATCTAAATACAGCCGACGAATCACAATTATTTCTCCAAGGAAATTGAGGAGAGTTCCAGAATTCAGGAATCAGTTTCATTTTAAGACCTTTGAGATATAAATGTGTACTCCCTCCTTCCCTTGAACAGCTACCGTGTTTCCCTGAAAATAAGACCGGGTCTTATATTAGTTTTTGCTCCCAAAGATGCATTAGGGCTTATTTTCTGGTTAGGTCTTATTTTGGGGGAAAATATGGTACTAAATGCATCCATCTGGTTGACAATCTTAACTGGGGCTAATTTGGGGGTAGGGCTTATATTACTAACATCCTGAAAAATCATGCTAGGACTTATTTTCCAGTTGGGTTTTATTTTCGGGAAAACAGGGCAATTTTTATTTCTCTCCTGTTGTTCCTTAATATATCTTTATCAATTAATGTGTGAACATTGAGTCATTGGATCTTGGGTTTTTACCAGATTTGGCAAGGTCATCTTAGAAGGCTTTATGAAGAAATACATTAGACATTTATCAAGAAGTAAGTTTGGGGCATTTGACATTATCCTTTTTATATTTTTCAACCAAGTGAACTATTGGAAATAAATAGTATAAAGGGGCTCATATCCATATGGGAACCATATTTAATACTGTAGAAGAGATTGGCCAATGAACAATTAAGCTAAAAATGAAGTGGATGCCCCTAAGGCAACCTTAGGACAGAAAAGTTGGGCTGCAGCTCCAACAGAAACTTTCCACACCCTGTGTCCTCCTTCCTGCTTCCTGTTCACAAGTCCAAAGCCAAATAGATCCAGAAACTCCTTCAGCTTCTCCAAACACATGTGCATGTGAACACAGAGAAGTTCAGCATCAGGGAAAGCAGAGACACAACCTTCCAAGTGTCCCATTGTGTCATCATACATACCAGTCTGTGACCACTGCAGGTAAGGATTGAAGAAGTGACTTCAGGCTTTGCTATCTATCTATCTATCTATTTATTTATTTATTTTATTTTATTAAATTTCTATACCGCCCTTCTCCCGAAGGACTCAGGGTGGTGAACAGCCAGAAGATAAAACATAGAAATAGAAAAATTTAAAATAGATTAAAAACGGATTAAATAATTTGGCTGAATTTAAAATACCCCATAATTTAAACAGATTAAAATTTGTATTTAAAATTTAAATTTAAAAGGGGGAGAAGATTTAGGCCAGACCAGCTTGATGAAATAAAAAAGTTTTAAGTGCGCGATGGAAGGTGCGCCGATCCGGGATCCTCCGTATCTCCGGGGGGAGCTCGTTCCAGATCGTAGGTGCCCCCACAGAGAAGGCTCTCCCCCTAGGGGCTGCCAGTCGACATTGTTTGGCCGACGGCACCTGGAGGAGCCCCTCTCTATGGGAGCGTACTGGCCGGTGGGAGGCTATTGGTGGTAGCAGGCGGTCCCATAGATAACCAGGTCCTAAGCCATGGAGCGCTTTAAAGGTGATAACCAGAACCTTGAAGTGCACTCGGAAGACCACCGGGAGCCAGTGCAGCTCACGCAGGAGAGGTGTTACATGGGAGTTCCACGTTGCTCCCATAACCACCCGCGCGGCCGCACTCTGCGCCAGTTGGAACCTCTGAGTGCACCTCAAGATCATGTCCCCATCGGAGCCTGAATCCATGGAGGATGATGAGCAGGGGCTGGGACCAATGGAGGTCGAGGGCCAACAGAGGTTGAGGGGGCAGCCTCATTGGCTTCGGAGGAATATGGGGAGGAGCAGGACAAGGCAGCCCTGGGCCCCTCTGGTTTGTGAAGGCTTGCTAGCAGGGAGGACTGGGGGCAGGATGACCAAGAGTGGGCAGGCATTGGAAATGAGGAGCAACGGAGCTCAGGAGATGAGCAAGGACCACCCCCTCCTGATCCTCAAGCACAGAGAGTGGAGAGGAGGTGGGAATAGCGTAGACTGACTGAATGACTCGGAAGGGGAGCACCCCGCTGCTTTTCACAAGGGACGTATGGGGACTGAGACTTAAAGAGACACTGTGGGGAGGGGCATTTGTAAGGAACAAATGCTGAATTTTACATGCCATTGCTGACATCTGGAGTTTGCAGGATTTCTTGCCTTGTTCCTTGCTTTGTGGTCTCATTGCCTTACTCTTTGCTTTGTGGACTCATTGCTTTCTTCCTTGCTTCGTGGATTTATTGCCTTGTTCCTTTGCCTTGCTGTACTTCTTGCTTTGAAGCAATCATGCTAACCATGTTTTGCTGGACTCCTCACAGCCAGAGGCTGTTATGTGTGTGTGAGTGTCAGTGCTTTGCTCTGAGACTTTCGATAAACATGGGAGCGTTTGGGGAAAAGTTGGAGCAATAAAGGGATGTTTTGAACTATCAGCTGACTGCGTTGTCTTTGTGCCTCATCCTGGGTCATCACACTATCTCATATCTCATCCCATCCTCCAGAGAAGAAGGATCTTTGTAGGGCACAGTGTCTATTTGAAAACAACTGTAAAACATATTCCCAAATGCAACAGAGAAAGCAATGTTTGAGTTACAAGAGAGAAAAAAAATCCTACTCAGCCCCAAATAACCTGTAGAGCAGATTTACCGGTTTCTTTATGTCTTTAAATTTCCTCTATTTTTGTTGAGATACATTTGAGGAGAAAAGGGAATGTTTGCGGCAACCTATCAAGGCCAGAATCCACATGCCATCACTCTGCTAAACAAATGATTCCCTCAACACTGTCAAACTATTTTCTAAGTCTGCACTACTATTAGTGCAGACTTCTCATCATTCCCACCATCCATCTCCTTCCACTTATGACTATATGACTGTAACTTTGTTGCTGGAATCCTTACAATTTATATCGACTGTTTCCTAGTATGATTTGATTGCTTATTTGTACCCTATGACTATCATTAAGTGTTGTACCTTATGATTCTTGATGAACCTTTTCTTTTGTGTACATTGAGAGCATATGCACCAAGACAAATTCCTTGTGTGTCCAATCACATTTGGCCAATAAAAAATTCTATTCTATTCTATTCTATGCATTCATTTTTCTCTCCCCGTGAAATGATGTAAGGTGAAGAAGACACACGGAAGCCCGGAGAGCATTGTAAACATCTGCTTGATAGCCTGCAACATAAAGCGAAAGGAACGCTATAGCATACAGTTAGAGAATCTTGTTCAGCAATGAGAAAACACTGCACATCAAGAATAACACATTTTAAATGGATATTTTAGCAGAGTTATCGTCCGTCTGGGGAAACGGTGAAGCTCGATTGAACAAAAGATAAAGTTAATACTAGCTAATAAGAACAGACCATTATAGATCAGTGAAACTGCGCGCTGGAATTATATGACAAGGACCAAACCCCATTACGTGGATTAACAATTTTTTTTTCCAGCATGAACAAGAAGGGGCAGCTGAGGAAACAGAGAGCTAAGCTGTGGCCTGCATTTAGTCAACCCGAAGTAATTATTAATTTATGGTTGCCTGTGATTTTAATGAAAATGAAAACTGAGAGGAAAAGAATTGAGAGAGATAATGTTCCGTGAAATTGAGTTTCCATTTGTTTGGGGCCACCTTCTCTGGTCTTCTTTTTGTCTTTATTCTAGTCTCTCCCTCTTTACATATATTCTGAACGGGTTTCACGTTTTCTTTTTATACTTTTTTTTGGGGTGTACCTGGGTACTGGAGAAAGGGATGGGGTTCTCAAAGACCAAGGAATCAAATGAATGAGTATAAAAGTTATCAGCAAAACTACATTTCTGTGCCACGGAGTTGAAATATCAGCAAGGACTTGGTCTCAAATGAATGCTTAGTTTTTTTCGGTTGCAGCATGTTTGCTTGTTTGTTTGTTTGTTTGTTTGTTTGTTTGTTTGTTTGTTTGTTTACTGGCTGCCCATCTCACCATGAGGTAACGCTGACAAGCTTACAGACATTAAAAAAAAAAATACATGGACATTGCAACTCACCAAGTGTTCTGCCTCAGCTTCAGATTCCCAGAGAATGTGACACACACCAAACTTCGCAAACACTGTTTAATTCCAAACAAACCCCTTTCAAGAATGCAGGCTTCCCATGCAAAGGGTCCTTATCAAAGTTATTAAGAACAAAGTCCGACAAAGGTTGGCAACCAGCCCAGAAAACCAGATATGAGAAGTTGCTCACTCTCCAAGATGCTCTGTAGTAATGAGACATTGTTTCTAGCAAGAAAGCACTAGCTGCCTGCGACTTAAATAGGCTAAGGGAGTGGCCAAGTATCCTCAAGCCCTACTCTCGAGTAGACCTCCTCCTGCTGAGTAGCCACTCCTGCCTTTTGGCAGCCCTGTGTGCCCGAGCATTGAGAAGAGGCTCCTCCACTTCGCTCTCTCCACTGGAAGGAGCCTCTGGAGGTTCTGAAGGCCCTGGCTGAGTCTCTGCCTCTGGCATCACATCCTCTTTGGCCTCCTTGCTGTCCAACACGAGCGCCGGCTGCGCAGGCTGCTGGCGCGACACCACACCAGCCTTCTCGTCGTCGGGATCAGTCATGATCCGTGCAGGCCGCTGGCGGGCCACAACACCAAGCCACTTTGATTGAATTTATCACAGAACAGCATCAACCACAAAAAATTGTTTGTATACACACATACACACACAGAGAGAGACACACACACATATATATATACCATGTTTCCCCAATAAATACGACCTAGTCAAAAAGTAAGTCCTAGCTTGATTTTTACACTTGTGCCCAATATAAACCCTACCCCCAAAATAAGCCCTAATTAAGACCCTGCCCACTCCAGGGCACACAGGTAAAAATTAAGTTAGGGGGAGGATGGGGTGGTGGTGGAGCTGCCCTGCTACTTATCTTTGGACAGTGGCAGCCAGGCCTTGCACACCTCGGCCCATTTCTTCTGCAGCTGGCAAGGCTTTCCTGAAGATCTCTGTAGCCAAGAACAGAGCTTCGGATTGATCTGGAGCTCTGTTACCAGTTACAGAGGCCTTCAGGAAAGCCTTGCTGGCCTTGCCAGATGAAAAAGTTCCTGAAAGCCTCTGACAACAACCACAACAACAACAAAAAAGGCCAGGGGTGACACACACAAATAAGGTGAGTCAGTGGACAACATCCCCCCCCCCAAAAAATAAGACCTGGTGCCTTTTTTGGTGACAAAAAATATAAAACAGGGTCTTATTTTGGGGAAAACATGGGGCGTTTCTCCCTCCCTCCCTCCCTCCCCCCCCTCTCTCTTTGTATGTGTGTGTATAGGTCCCGTGCTTCTATAGTTCATACTGGTTTACCTTTTTCACTTATCTCTCCTGTCTCCCCATCCCATTGATCTTAGCGGAGAATGGTTCGTAAAATGTAGATCTCTGCCTGGAATACCCATAGTTTCTCTAGCTTTCTCTCTCTTATGTTTCCCACTCTACTAGGATCATCTAATTTCACCCTGCCATTTTCCCATGTTTCCAGAGGAACCCAAGTAAAATAATTATTTAATCTGGTTGTGGAATGGTTTGTAGGCTGTTTCCATAACAGAATCAATTGATAAAATCTGCTTCCCTGCTAAAGATCAGTTAACCATGGCCGTGTCAATAAACTATGCTATTTTCTTATTAGTTTCTGACTTAATTAATGTCATTGAAGACCTCTATCATTCAACCTCTCCCCCTGAGCTGTGGATCTGTCTAGGTTTGGTACCTTCTGTGATTGTTTGGAACACCTAATAAAGGAGGAGAAGGAGGAGGAGATGGTGGTAGTGTGGAGGAGGAGGAGGATAGATAATGCAGTGTGTAATTTTTCACCTTTAAATAATGATAACATTGCCTTATTTAGGTGACTCGTTTGATCTGCTGACGGAAAGAATCATAAACCTGTTTGAGAATATAATCAGCAGCATTTAGAAGATAGCTAGCATCCTATCCTTTTCATTTTTTTTCCTTTCTAGCATTGTGTACAGTTCTCCATCTCTCCTATGCTCGCACCACACATCTAATGCATTAGATTTTGTATTAGATGCAAAATGCATTAGATTTTGCATTAGATGCACACATTTAACTTAGCAACTGGTTATGCAAGTTTGAAGAGATAATATCAACCTCTATATACCAACTGCAGAAATGGGGTTATTGTGTAGAACAGGGTGTCAAACTCGATTTCATTGAGGGCCACATCAGGGTTCTGTTTGACCTTTGAGGGCAGGAGGGGGCATGGCTGGGGTGGGCATGGCCATGGTGGACATGACACAGGACATGTGTCAGGGGCACCTGTGGTGGCCAAGTCCTAAGGCAGGACTACCCTAAAACCATCCCTCATTCTCATTATAATCTCCTTCCTTCCTTCCTTCCTTCCTTCCTTCCTTCCTTCCTTCCTTCCTTCCTTTTCTTCTTTTTCTTCTTTTTCCTTCCCACTTCATTCTCCTTTCTTCTTCCTTCCCCTCTTTCCTTATTTTTCTTTCCTTGCTCTCTTCCCATCTTCCCTTCTTTTTCTTTGTCTTTCCTCTTTCCCTTTCTCCTTTCCTATCCTTTCTTGCATGCTCAAATGCAAAAGGGGAAACATTTCTCCATTTGTTTTGTTTTTAATTTGTTTTGATAGCCCTCTGCCAGCAAAAATGGAGCTTCATTTTTGCTGGTAGAGGCACCATAGGCAGGTCCTTTGCTGTTTCCAGGCTGGCCCTGTGGGCTGGATCTAAGCACCCTACAGGCCAAATCTGTGTGGGCCTTGAGTTTGACAGCCCTGTTGTAGAGACTGGGGACAGGCAACACTTCTTTGAAAAAAAAAGTTTCCAACTCTTCAGAACCAAATCAATTCTGTCCAGCGTCACAAGTCTGATCTCAGAAAGCTTACGTTTCTCATAGCCATTGGCTTGAAAATGTAGACCTTCATCTTATCTTTATACTCCTAATTGCATAGTTCTCCCATTTTCTCTCATGGGCCATGAAAATGTCAGCTATCAACATTATCCTCCATCATTCCTTGTTAGCTGCGATGTCTACTAAAAATAGAAGGTTGACCTGTATTCCCTTCCATCTGTTGACAGAATTAAGTAAGAATTGAACCATACAGAGTTCGCAGCCCAGAGTTCTCCAACTTTCCAAAGATGCTTAAATACTGCAGATTTCAGTTTTGATGTAGCCATTCTAAGGAATGAGACATCAAGTGCTCGTGACACTGTTTGTATTCTTATTGTTTCCACTTTCTGCTCACAGCTAACTCAAATGGTTTTCTTAACAGCTTTGGCTTTATTTAAATGTTCTGCAAATTATGTTCTATAATTACTTTGCATGTCCATATAGCTCTAATTTGTTGCGCTATTCTCGGTCCGTTCTTCGACCTCCTCCATTTCACTAGCAGGAAGCTTCAGAACCAGTTTTATTGTCCCCCTTTTTTTAAAGACCATTGGCTTCCATATGAAAGGAGACTTGGAAACATATAGCATTTTTATAACGTCAGTTTAATTATGTACAAAATTAGCAAACAGAAAATGTCAATAGACACCGGGAGAGGCAGTGCTGTGCAAACAGCGAATGGTAAAAAGAGAAGAGGGAAGGATTTTTCTGAATTGTAAAGAGGAAAAAAAAGAAACAGACACTGCTTATGGAAAATGTGGAAGCAGAAGATGTGTTTTTGGAGTGATGCTAATTCAAACAAGATCTGAAGATTCTGCAGTTCGTCCATTGTTAAGAACAGAATTATTAAAGGTAGACCAGAAAAGACGGTAAAGGACAAACTCAAAAAGGGAGGAGACATAATTCCTTTTTATAGTGATGCACATTAGGTAATACATAGGCTTAGTGCTCTCTGAGCTCTGAGTGCTACTCCTGATGACGTTATCTAGATGGGTAAGGAAATGTCTGCAAGAAAACAACCAAGCTCAGAGAACTCCAAAGACCCCACAGTTCAATCCTAAACTACACAGAACAGAACAGAACTGTTAAAGGTGTTGAAGAATCAAGCCCAATAACTCCATCACACAAGCATTCATTTATTTAAAGATCTTTATTCATGACATGTCTCTTCCTTACAGGTGTTGGACTGGAACTGGCTCTGGACCGCATGGCTGGACCTTAAGTACCTGTGGGGCGGAGCTAAGGTAAGGAGGGGTCAATGGGTTAGGGTGGACCCTGGGAGTTAATCTCATCAGCTCCCTGCCCCCTGGCATGGGCATGAGGTCAGGTATTTATATGTGACAAGAACAGAACAGAACAGAACAGAACAGAATAGAATTCTTTATTGGCCAAGTGTGATTGGACATACAAAGAATTTGTCTTGGTGCATACTTGGTGCTCTCGGTCTACATAAAAGAAAAGATACATTCGTCAAGAATCATAAGGTACAACACTTAATAATAGTCATAGAAAAACAGTCAATATAGATCTAAAGGATATCAGCAACAAGGTTACAGTCATATAGTGATAAGTGGGAGGAGATGGGTGATAGGAACAATGAGAAGATTAATAGTAATGCAGACTTAGTAAATAGTTTGACAGTGTTGAGGGAATTAGTTGTTTAGCAGAGTGATGGCATTCGGGAAAAAACTGTCCTTGTGTCTAATTATTATTATTATTATTATTATTATTATTATTATTATTATTATTATTATTATTATTATTATTATTATTATTATTATTATTATTATTATTATTATTATTTCAATTTATATACCGCCCTTCTCCTATTGGACTCAGAGCGGTACACAGCCAAGGATAAAAAACATACCAATACAAAATTTAAAATCAATTAAAAGAATTATACAGCTTTGGCCCACAATTTAAAACAATCCAATTAAAACCCAATTTACACTTAAAAAGCTAAAAAGAGCTAAAAAGGGGGGGGGTTTCATGCCAGCCCTGCTTGATGGAAAAGAAAAGTTTTTAGGGCACGATGAAAGGCCTGGAGATTTGGTATCCTTTGTATCTCCGGGGGCAAATCGTTCCAGAGGGCAGGTCCTAGTTGTTCTGGTGTGCAGTGCTCTATAGCGTCATTTTGAGGATAGGAGTTGAAACAGTTTATGTCCAGGATGCGAGGGGTCTGTAAATATTTTCACAGCCCTCTTTTTGACTTGTGCAGTATACAGATCCTCAATGGAAGGCAGGTTGGTAGTAAAAGAATGTAGTAATCTCTTCTATTGGAATGCAAAAGAGTGTGGCTTTATATAGAAGTTACATGAATGCCCTGTACATGAATGATGTTGCTTAATGGAGTAATGAAATGCCTGCAAGAAAACACCCATGCTTAGAGAGTGTATGAAGGACCCCATAGTTCAACCCTGAGCTACAAATATTCTCTTCTATTGGTACAAAACAGAGTAAAAGAGTTGGAAAGAACCTTGGAGGGCTTCTAGTCCAGCTCGCTGCTGAGGCATACATACAAATGGGGTGTATGGAAGTGGAACATCGATCATTAATGAAGTTAGAGTGATACTTAAGTGGATTTGGAGCTAATGTCAATGGTGATTGAGAAAAAAGGAAGAGACAATCTTTCATGAATACAATTTCTTCCTAGACAGTTATTGTTATGGAGTTTATCTTAAAATTGTTCTTGGTTCCCAGAGATTCCTACAACCTTCTCCCACCCACTTACCCCTTCTTGTCCTTCCAAATGGTTTATGGCCGAGTGTTTTTAGCAAAGGTAGTAATTTACTTGCCTAATCCGTTATTCCCCACCTCCTTGGAGTTAGCAGCTTTTGCTAGCTTTCCCATTGTGGATTAAATGTTTATTGTAATTGTATTTCTTGTTGCCGTGTTTGATATTTAAAGCCTAAGATGTATGCGGTGTGGATGAATGGTAATTTTCTCAGATGTTTCTGGTACACTCAGTCTATGTTGAATACAGAAATATATTCAGTAAAGCAGGAAGAAAATTTCTTCTTAGAGTCTGCATCAATAGAAATGGAAATTGTATTAGACGCATAAATCTATTGATTATTGGCCCTTTTTGTATGATCAATAGAAAGTGTATATTGTACTTCAACCTGGCCCTATGACAACATTAGTCAGATGTCTTTTCATTTTTGGAAACTGGATTCCAAATTTCCAGTAGAGCTAATTGTGTTTTCAATTTCCCGATGACTATGGCACTCTAAGCCAATTGCTGCAAATTTAGCTTGGTGCAATGGATTAAATTTTTCCCAGATTTCCAGCTATGATCTCCTTACTATATCTTTCAACCTCTGGAGATCACTCCTGCCATGCAGCAATTACCATATTTAATATATAATCTTTTTTTAAAAAAGTAAAACTGCACCATTTTTTTTAAAAAAGAAAGATAAATCAATAAATCAATAGCACTCCATAATGTAACCACTGTCTATTAGACACACAATCAGCAGCATCTCCAGAGTAAAAGCTAATTTCCAGAGATTAGCCTGAGAAAATCACGGAGTCTTTAAGGTCTGGGTAAACTACTCCAGGTGCTCATAGCAATGTTGAGTGACTTTGCCACTTGAGGTCAAACACATGTTGCTGTCTGCTTGAGACACATTCTGCTTGAACACAAAGATAGGGTCAACCATTGTCTTTGAGGGTGACTGATTGATTTTGCCTCCTTCCAGACAGTTTTCAAAATGGTTGCAGATGACCTTGATGGTGGGGAAATGGGACCTCGCAGAATCTCCATGTACATCTGCTTGAAGATTCATACCACTATAAAGATACATTAAAAATACATTAGTCTGGGTACAGTTACTTAGTTTGGGTATCTAAGGGGCTCCTACAAAGACGCGGGGGTCAAACTGTTTTCCAAAGCAACAAAGGGCAAGACAAGAAACAATAGATGGAAACTAACCAAGGAGAGAAGTAATGGAATTGAGGAGAAATTTCTGAAAACGGTGAGAGCAATCAACCAATGGATAGCTTGCCTTCAGAGGTTGTGGGTGCTCCATCACTGGAGGCTTCAAAAAGAGACTGGGTGACCATTTATCTGAAATAGTATGGGGTCTCATTCTTGAGACCAACGGGGTTGGACTAGAAGATCTCCAAGGTCCCTTTCAACTCTGTTATTCTTGTGTGTCCAATCACACTTGGCCAGTAAAGAATAATTCTGTTCTGTTCTGTTCTGTTCTGTTCTGTTCTGTTCTGTTCCATTCCATCCCATCCTGTCCCATCCCTTTCCATCCTGTTCCATGCCATGCCATGCCATGCCATGCCGTTCCGTTCCGTTCCGTTCCGTTCTGTTCTGTTCCATTCCATTCCATTCCATTCCATTCCATTCCATTCCATTCCGTTCCATTCTGTTCCATTCCGCTCCGCTCTGCTCCATTCCGCTCTGCTCCATTCCACGCCACTCCACTCCACTCCACTCCATTCCATTTTATTGCATTGCATTCCATTTCATTTTATAGTATTCTATTCTATTCTATTCTATTCTATTCTATTCTATTCTATTCTATTCTATTCTATTCTATTCTATTCTATTCTATTCTATCCTATCCTATCCTATCCTATCCTATCCTATTCTATTCTGCCAAGCTCAGAGAGCATAAAGATCCCCATAATTCAACTCTGAGCTACAAATATTCTCTTTTATCTGTATCATGATTTGTCAAGCAAGCCAAGGTTTGTCAGGAGAAACCTTGGCTAAAATAATCGAATATAGTTCTGAGGACCCAGGATCACATTTTAGAAGAGCTAAAAGGGTATGACAAACGAGACTAAGAAATTCAACCCTTAAGTTTCAAATGGAGCCTTGGTAGTACAGTGGTCTAAAGCACTGTTATTAAGACCAGCTGCCTGCAATTACTGCAGGTTCGAATCTCGCCAAGCTCAAGGTTGACTCAGCCTTCCATCCTTTCTAAGGTAGGTAAATTGAGGACCCAGTTGTGGGGGCAATAAGCTGACTTTGTATAAATATACAAAGGGATGAAGGCTATTGCTTAGCACATTGTAGACCGCCCTGAGTCTCCGGAGAAGGGCAGCATATAAATCAAATTAAAAAAAAAATTAAAAAAAATAAACTTCCCTGTGTTCTCTGCTTTCAAACATGCTCCTCAGAGCTGGGACCAGAAAGAAATGAAATGAGAACCGAGCTGTTCCTAAGTCTGAACGGTACCCTTGAAAGCCGAAGCAAAGGAGAAGAGGAGGAACCGAAAGTGTTTATAACCCAACTTGGAATTGATTTGTGAGCACAGCGGCACCATGGCTTCAGAACTAAAAAGAGGGAGTTGGAAATAAAAGGCAAACGGCACCTTGAAGTGGAAAAAGAACAGCCACAGATGTCCTTTCCTTGTGTGTTTTATTGATTGATAAACACTCAGGCTACCTCGTCTCTGCAGAGTAATTTAGATATGGGGAAATATCTGTGAAATATATTGATTGCTTTATTGATTGAAAAGCCAATTGCTGTCCCGCTCCTGTTTTTACCATTTAAATCCTGACACATTTTGACGTATGAGCCAGCTGTGACCACCGCCTCAATTCTGCCTCAAGATAATGTGAGGCCTGTCAAGCCAACCCATTTTTTTTTTAAAAAAAAAATTACAGGGTAGGGTTTTTTGTTTGTTTCTTAGCCGATGAAATAATTAGGCTTCATTAAAGTCTGGAGCTGCCATCACCTCTGTCCTGTATCTCTCTCTCTATATATATATATAGGGGGTGACATGACAGCAGTGTTCCAATATTTGAGGGGCTGCCACAAAGAAGAGGGGGTCCACCTATTCTCCAAAGCACCTGAGAGCAAGGCAAGAAGCAATGGATGAAAACTAATCAAGGAGAGAAGCAACCTAGAATTAAGGAGAAATTTCCTGACAGTGAGAACAATTAACCAGTGGAACAACTTGCCACCAGAAGTTGTGAATGCTCCAACAATGGAAGTTTTTAAGAAGCGATTGGACAACAATTTGTCTGAAATGGTATAAAGCTAGAAAGGTTGGATTAGAAGACCTCCAAGGTGCCTTCCAAATCTGTTATTCTGTTATAGGCTCTCTTTTTGATATATTCCTCCACATTCACCAGATTGATATGTCATGAACAAAAGAAATGTAGAAATCAGGAAGTGATTATTAAAAATCTAACCAGCTAAGAATGATTGTTCTGCTCGGCTATTCCCTCCTTTCTCTGTTTTCCAGGAGGGATTCCGCTTTTTCAAACATCCCCCTGGAGATTTCTCACTTGTTACTAGATCAGTTTATTTATTTATTTATTTATTTATTAGATTTCTATACCGCCCTACTCCCGAAGGACTCAGGGCGGTGCACAGCCAAACAATAAAAACACATACAATACACAATTTAAAAAATAGAATAAAATCAAATTAAATAATTTTGGCCCCGACAATTTTAAAACCCCAAACTTTTAAAACCAATTTAAAATTGAATATATAAATACTAAAAAATATTTAAAATTTTAAAAATCTTTTATAAAAGAGGGGGAAAATTAGGCCAGGCCGGCCTGGTGAAATAGTAAGGTCTTTAAGGCGCGGCGGAAGGTGCGCAGATCCGGGATCCTCCGTATCTCTGGGGGGAGCTCGTTCCAGATAGTAGGTGCCCCCACAGAGAAGGCTCTCCCCCTGGGGGCCGCCAGTCGGCATTGTTTGGCTGACGGCACCCGGAGGAGCCCCTCTCTATGGGAGCGTACCGGCCGGTGGGAGGCTATTGGTGGTAGTAGGCGGTCCCGCAAGTACCCGGGTCCTAAGCCATGGAGCGCTTTAAAGGTGGTAACCAAAACCTTGAAGCGCACCCGGAAGACCACCGGGAGCCAGTGCAGCTCGCGCAGGAGAGGTGTTACATGGGAACGCCATGTCGCTCCCATTACCACCCGCGCGGCCGCACTCTGCGCCAGTTGGAGCCTCCGGGTGCTCCTCAAGGGGAGCCCCATGTAGAGAGCGTTGCAATAGTCCAGGCGGGAGGTGACAAGGGCATGAGTTTGTTCCCAGCAGCTATATAAATCAAGGAAGAAGAAGCCGGGGACGGGGGCCAGGGTAGAGAGTGGGGATCCACTATTCCTTTAGAGCTTTGTGCTATTTATTTTGCAAATACAAGCGGTGGTAAATTTATCGATTTTGTTTTATAGAAAGAGCATGCAAAAGCAATTACAAACTATTCTTGATTTGGAAGAGAAAACCTCCTAAATTAACATAATAAAGAAGGTTTTGTCTGAAAGGTTGTAAACAGTCATAAATTAAAGGTGCTTAGAAAATCGGGTGGGTGAACCAAAGAGAGTGGGAGGAGGGGAGAATCCAAACTTTTTAACACTGAGCTGCTGAAATACATCGATTTTTGCCTGCTGTTGCTCATAAAATAATGAGATATTCAGATAGTTAGCATATATAACGCCATTGATTCAAAATTGTGGGGCTGCTTAGTCGAAACACGCATAGCACGCAGTGCAGACATCTAATCTCTTATTTTTGTTTCCTATAAAAGGAAATTTCTTTATTTATAGATTTGGGAAGAATAAAAATGATTGGCTAGTTTGCAGGGAAGATACCCCCCAAAAAAGTTAGTTTTCAATTTATGCTGGATGGGTTTCAAGCAGGATCTTTTTTCCACCCCTGTTAGAGACACCTCTTTCATAGTGGCTCCTCTGTGTGTTTGTATGCATGTATAAGAGCCAACACAAATTTGCAGAAACTGCAGATAACATGTTTTCCTGAGTGGTGACACTTCTGTTTGCAAGCTGTTTCGTATGAACTCAAGAAGCATTTGATGTTGGCATGCTATTCAGAAGATTCTGAGCTAGCTTTTCTCCCTCCAATATTGTGAATTTTTAAAGCAAAACTAAAACTAAAAAAATAAAATAAAAAAAATAAGTTGGAACTTTGAAATGCAACCTGCTTGCAGTTGGAAATGGTATGAATCACAAACTCAAACCGAGGAAAAGTGAAAGAGCCAAGACAATGGGTTATAACACATGATGGTAAACAGCTTCATTCACTGCCATTTTATTTCAATCACAAATAGAAGCAAATACATTGTGGTGTGCCCTTTTTCCCCTTGATCCTTTTCATCCCAAGCTTAACATATTTTTTCTTCAATGTTTCTCTGGGAAAAAAGGATATGGACTATTCTTATAGTTATTAAAAATGGGGAACTTGACTTCTAGATTTCTAGAATTCTTGTGCGGAATCAACTAGTAATATATTTGGAAGAGTTGATTCAAATGGGTTAAATCCAGGGGTGGGCTGCTGGAGGTTCTCAAGGGTTCGGGAGAACCTCTAGCTAAGATTCTGAGCAGTTCGGAGAACCCCCAAATCCCACTCTTGGCTGGCCTTGCCCACCCTGCCCCTCCCAGGAGTCCCCACATGGCCCATTTTGGATGCAGGTAAGTGCAGAGCACTTGTGGAGGCTCGAGGACGGGGAAAAATGGGCCTACTCAGGAAGCTCAGGAAGGCCAGAAATGGGCCAATTTCTGGCCTCCAGAGGGCCTGGGGAGGCTGTTTTCGCCCTCCTGGAGGCTCAAGGAGCAACAGAAATTTTGGGCTCAATGACGGTTATCAGCCAAGGTCTACCTGTACTATAAATGTACAGGAGTTAACCACTCAAATGTAAATCATAATAGTCTTTAATAGATGGTCAAATTGATTCTTTTATCCAAAGAAGAGAATATATCTAACCTTGTTTCTATTCTGAAATTGCTTCCAGATTTTGTGCTTGTAATGAAAAAAAAAGAAACTTTGATTTTGTTTTTGTTAACTAGCTAGGCTTATTGTTATAGAAATGGCTTGTACATACTGTTGTGTAAAAGCAAAACATTGCGGCCATAGTGTTGTTATCATCTACTGTGCTAAAGGGAGTTGGCAGTTGGTGCCTTTTTCTTTCCTTTTCTCCCTTTACACTATAATTCTTTTGTTTTCTTTCCTCCTCTTCTTAATTTTCCACTACTTTTTCATTTATTTTTCTTTGTATTTTATATTTTGAAAAAAACAATTAAAAATCCTATGTGTTAGTAACTTAACGGCTGCAGCGATTCGCTTAAACAAATGTGGCAACAAGGGTCATAAAATGGGGCAAAACTCACTGAACAAAACTCACTGAACAATGATCTCACTTAGCAACAGAAATTTTGTTCTCAATGGTGGTCGCAAGCCGAGGTCTACCTGCACTATAAATCAGTGGTGAAATCCAAATTTTTTTACTACCGGTTCTGTGGGCGTGGCTTGGTGGGCATGGTGTGGCTTGGTGGGCATGGCAGGGGAAGGATATCGCAAAATCTCCATTCCCACCCTACTCCAGAGGAATGATATTTCAAAATCTCCATTCCCACCCCACTCTGGGGCCAGCCAGAGGTGGTATTTGCTGGTTCTCTGAACTGCTCAAAATTTCTGCTACCGGTTCAGTGAACTGCTCAAAATTTCCGCTACCAGTTCTCCAGAACCTGTCAGAACCTGCTGGATTTCACCCCTGCTGTAAATGTACAGAAGCTAACTTGCACCACTCACAAGTAAATCGCAATAGTCTTTAATAGATAATTATTTTTTTAAGCAAACCAATGGAAAGAATGTGGTTTCACTAGAATGAATAGGAAGTGTCTGCTTTGCATAGTTTTGTTTATTTCAATGGGGTGCGTGCTGGGTAATTTCTAGGCAGATGGTGCCTCGGATGAAATTATGGTGATGAATTCTGCCATGCCTCTCACTTGGAAATCTTTTTGTTTCCAATGCAATGTCCATTCAGTAAAGCTTTCTTCTTGTTGTTGACCGTTGAATAGCTAAATTATTATTTTTTTTCGGATGGGCTTTACAAAAAACCTCGGGAAACACAATAAAAGGTAGCTTAATGAAGAAGGAGGGAAGATGAGGGGGCCATAATATGTACTTTAATAAATCATGCATCCTTGTGCTATTTAAATGTTTCTTCAAGGTTGATTGAAACTTTAACCTCACTCTCAATAAAGAAGGAAAGCTTCAAATTTGCCAGACCTTGAATTTTTACAACAGTATGTTGAATTATGCAGTGATCAGTCAATTATTCATCCCTCCCAGATCGAGATGGCTGCGCTTTGAAAAGCATGCAAAAACGGGGCAACGAAACGTGATGCTGTGTCAACACATTTCAGTCAGGATTGCTTACAAGACAAATTTTGTTTCAACATTGATTCCGGCTTTTTTGATGTTTGCTTCTAATAAGGTACGTGCTACAAATCAATTTCGGTTGGTGTGCTTCCGTTCCTGATGGTAGACACTACCTGTTGGAAAAAGTGTGCCCCCGGCTTGCTCCATGGGTTTCTGAAAGAAACTCTCCACATTCCAAGGACGATTCTTGGATGGAAATGGCACAAGGCGTCATGAATGGTGGCTGCATGGAAGCTCTGCTGAAGAAGAAGTCACATGTTGTCATGAGTGCTCAGGTCCAAAGTAATAAGAGATAAGGGCTTGGTTAAGGCTTGCAGAAATGGAAATATCTATCTCTATCTCTATCTATCTATTTCCATCATCTCTCTCTCTCTCTCTCTCTCTCTCACTCTCTCTCTCTCTCTCTCTCTCTCTCACACACACACACACACACACACACACACACACACACACCTATCTACCTAGGTCAGTCTGTCTGTCTGTCTGTCTGTCTGTCTATCTATCTATCTATCTATCTATCTATCTATCTATCTATCTATCTATCTATCATCTATCTATCTATCTATCTATCTATCTATCTATCTATCTATCTATCTCTGTCTCTACCTCTATCTCATCTATTTATATATCTATATCTATTTATATATCTATATCCATCTATCATCTCTATCTATCTATCACTATCATCTTTCTATCTATTTATCTATCATCTTTCTATCTATCTTTATCATCTATCATCTATCTCTCTTCTATCCCTCTCATCTATTTATATATCTATATCTATATCTATCTATCTATCTATCTATCTATCTATCTATCTATCTATCTATCTATCTATTATCTATCTATCTATCTATCTATCTATCCACCCACCCACCCATCCAGCCATCCACCCACCCATCAATCCATCCATCTAGCTATCATCTATCATCGCTATATCTCTGTCACTAACACACACACACATGTGTGTGTGTAATCTATCACCTCTATCTCCATATCTGTCTCTATTTCTAATTCATCTATCTATTTATTATCTATCTATCTATCTATCTATCTATCTATCTATCTATCTATCTATCTATCTATATCTATATCTATATCTATATCTATATCTATGTCTCTACCTCATCTATTTATATATCTATATCTATTTATATATCTATATCCATCTATTATCTCTCTCTCTCTCTCTCTCTCTCTCATCTTTCTATCTATCTACTTCTATCATCTATCATCTATCTCTCTGTCTTTATCTCTCTCATCTATTTATATATCAATATCTATTTATATATTTATATCTATCTATCTATCTATCTATCATCTATCTATCTATCTATCTATCTATCTATCTATCTATCTATCTATCTATCTATCTATCTATCCATCCATCCATCCATCCATCCATCCATCCATCCATCCAACAATCATCTATTGAAACCACCTTCTTTTATCTTAATAAAATTGGGGGGGTTCTCATAGCAGTTTGCATTTGCTGTACTAAGGAACACTTTGAACTTAGTGTGATGTTTGAATTCAAACTTTGAGGTTCATAAAATAGTTTAGGGCAATGCATGGGCCCAGTGAATTGTAACTTACTGAACAGATCACATTTAAGCTTATGTGAGAACACCCTATGAATTATGTGTCAAAAAATTTACATGCAAAAAACTTGTCAGAAGGAGCAGGTGTTTTTGTGTCCAAATGAAGACACAGACTCCTTGAAGTCACCAAAAAGACAGAATCTCTGAGACAGTTTGGACAAGACAGGAAGAGAAGCAGAAAGAAAAAAAAGGGAGAAGGGAAAAAGAATTAAAGGAAGATTAATGTGCTGGCCAATAAAGAAGAATGAATGAGTTAATTAGAAATCATTTTCTTCTCACTTGACATCTAGAATTTGCTTTCTGTAAAAGCACTCAATACAATTTCAAATTCAACAAAATATAGTAGGCAATCTTGCTTAGTGGAACTTATATGTGGATCAAAATAAAAAGAGCTTTACTCTTCATCGCAAATGTTGCACTTTTACAACATTTTTATGATCTTTTTATACACCAAGTTAATAAGCCCCAATTCAGTGGTATGATAGAGTGTTGCAATAGGAACATGTGAAAAGTATGTATTCATGCGAAAAGAAACAAACATAACATATTCAAAGCAACAAAAACAAACACAAATTTGGGTCCAACAAATATAAAATGACAATAACAGGTACTTCCCTGAGGGAGGAGGAAAAAGAGGAATTGTTTTGCTGAACCCCATTCCCCCCCACCCACCCAGAATTAGGGCTTAAGTTATCAACTAAAATTTATTCTTTACTTTATTGGGCATGGACTCAAGGATACTTAAAAACTCAAAGGTGACATTGCAAACCTTCAAACACAGCTATGTCAATTTTCCTAAAGTCAGCCAACTTCTACACCCAAAGATCAGATTGGAATATTAATGTGTAAAAAGAGAATGCGGGTTGAAGGTTGGTGAAGATCCAGAAATTTCACTCCAAATTGACTAAATGTTCTTGTTTCCATCCCTGAACATGTATTTTCAGTCTGTAAAAGTTTTTTTCAGTAATGCAGAAAAGAGATATGCTAGATTACAAGTCTTAATCCTATCCATGACATTTCCTAATAATAAAGAGAGTTTCAGTTAATCTGGGCAGCTGTGTCAACTGACAATAGAACAGAATAGAATAGAATAGAATAGAATAGAATAGAATAGAATAGAATAGAATAGAATAGAATAGAATAGAGTAGAGTAGAGTAGAGTAGAGTAGAGTAGAGTAGAGTAGAGTAGAGTAGAGTAGAGTAGAATAGAATAGAATAGAATAGAATAGAATAGAATAGAATAGCATTTAGACTTATATACCGCTTCACTGTGCTTTTACAGCCTAAGTGGTTTACAGAGTCAGCCTATTGCCACCAACAATCTGGGTCCTCATTTACCAACCTTGGAAGGCTGAATCAACCTTGAGCCTGGTGAGACCTGAACTGCCAAACTGCTGGCAGCCAGTGATCAGCAGAAATAGCCTGCACTCCAACCACTGTGCCACCGCATCACTTGTCCATCCATTGCTTCTTGTCCTGCCTGCAGGTACTTTGGAGAATAGTTTGACTCCTTCTTCTTTGTAGCAGAAGATTGGATTTAGAACACCTGTTGAAAACTGTGAATGAATGTTGAACTTTTGCCCATATCTTACATAGGCCTAAAGACCGTCACCTAAAAATTGCACTACGTTGGATACCTCTTGGAGGAAAGAGAAAACAGGGCTGGCCTCGGAAAACTTGGGGCCAAACACTTAAGGAAGATTTTAAGATTATTATTATTATTTTTTTATTGAAAAAGTTTTTCAAATACAGATTTTTCCCCCTTTTTTCTCCCCCCCTCCTCCCTAACCCCCCCTCACCACCCGTCCCCCTGTGACTTCTTCAAAGTAAGATCCAAATTCCTAACAGATTATATAATACTTTACCATCCCCTTACTCCATCCCCCAAATACTGACCCTTTCTTTCTAATAATATTATTACATCCCCCTTTTACCATACATTTCAAAATAACATTTTACTATAACATTGTATAATAACTTCTGATTTAGCATAGTAATATTATTATGACTCCCAATTTAGCAATAATCTGCCCTTTTTCTTCTCCCCCATACATATGTCTGTATATTAATATAACATTTCAAAACAACCTTCCACTTTAAGACTATATAATAAATCCTAATTTAACATTTAATCTTTTGTGTATATTAATATAACATTTCGAAGCAGCCTTCCCCTATAAAGCTATATAATAGAAGGTTTTAAGATTATTAATGTCCCTTGGGACGATGCCGAAGATGCTGCAAATGATCGAAACCGTTGGAAAACACTGTCCTAATGTACTCTACACAGGACACGATGATGATGACGACGATGATCACCTAGAAGGGATGCACAATATTTTGACACAGACTCAGGAAATGTATGAATATATATTAAAAAGTACATTTCTGGATTTGGAAGAAAAATTATGGAATGTTTTGAATGATGGCTGACGAGAAAAGATGCAAACGTCATATAGGAAATGGTTAGAGACTATTTTAGTATAAGCAGTGAGTAAGACAAAGATGTGTAACGTTTCTTCAACAAATAATTATAACCTTTTCCATCCTTATTTAACAAGAATGCTATATTAAATAAACTAATATTCCAGGGGATGGGATCTCTATCTGATAATCTGCACCTTGGTGGTGCAGTGGACTAAAGTGCTGTTAAGTAACACTTAGCTGCCAGCTGCCTGCAATTACTACGAGTTCAAATCTCACCAGGCTCAAGTTTGACTCAGCGTACCATCCTTCCGAGGTAGGTAAAATGAGGACCCGGATTGTGGGGGCAATAAGCTGACTTTGTATAAAAAGAACACTGCTTAGGGGGGCCCAAAAGCCCTACTAAGCAGGTATATACAAAAGTATGAAGGCTATTGCTTAAGGCATTGTAAGCCGCCCTGAGTCTCTGGAGAAGGGCGGCATATAAATCGAATCAATCAATCAATCAATCAATCAACCTAATATCCAATCATAATGGAATTGGATATGTCTAGTTTGATGAAAAGAAGGACTAGGGGGGTGACATGATAGCAGTGTTCCAATATCTCAGGGGTTGCCACAAAGAAGCGGGGGTCAACCTATTCTCCAAAGCACCTGAGGGCAGGACAAGAAGCAATGGATGGAAACTCATCAAGGAGAGAAGCAACTTAGAACTAAGGAGAAATTTCCTGACAGTGAGAACAATTAATCACAACTGCCTTCAGAAGTTGTGAATGCACCAACACTGGAAGTTTTTAAGAAGAGATTGGATGACCATTTGTCTGAAGTAGTATAGGTTTTCTGCCTAAGAAGGGGGGTGGACTAGAAGACCTCCAAGGTCCCTTCCAACTCTATTCTATTCTATTCTATTCTATTCTATTCTATTCTATTCTATTCTATTCTATTCTATTCTATTCTATTCTATTCTAATATAAACAAAAAAATAAACAACCAACAGTTTAGCTCAAACATTACATTAATCTTCAAATCCCTAAATGAAACCTCTTGGTGACGAGATTTGCACCCTATTTTCTAAAGAAGGAGATTTCTGACAAGCATCTTCCCATGCTATTTTTGAAACAGACTTCAACTCCTGCAACATGTTCTCGGACAATGGTTCATTTCTGTTAATGCACTTGAGAAAGATAAATATATCAGGCTCTGGTGACTGAATGTATTATTCATAGTGCCATACTTAGTCATAAAATTCACAGGCTGATGATTATGTGTAAAGTGAATGAATCATACGGTTAAATATTTTCAAGTGACTTTATGAACATTAGATGTAATCAATAATACACTGAAGAAGGGGGTGCTATTACCATGCTATTCTTCAGGCTTCTAGCAGATTGGCTAGCTGACGGAGGGCACATTGGTGACCCCAAGAAGCCCTGGGATTCTTTACATGAGTAAACCCCAAAGATCAGTGGTGGGATTCAAAAAATTTTACTACCAGTTCTGTGGGCATGGCTTGGTGGGTGTGGCAGGGGAAGGATACTGTAAAATCTCCATTCTCTCCCCACTCCAGGGGAAGGATATTGCAAAATCTCCATTCCCTCCCCACTCCAGGGGAAGGATACTGCAAAATCCCCATTTCCTCCCAGTCAACTGGGACTCAGGAGGCAGAGAATAGATGGAGATGGAGCCAGTCAGAGGTGGTATTTACTGGTTCTCTAAACTACTCAAAATTTCCCCTACCGGTTCTCCAGAACTGGTCAGAACCTGCTGAAACCCACCTCTGCCAAAGGCGCTTCTAACTGTCAGGAAATTTCTCCTTAGTTCTAAGTTGCTTCTCTCCTTGATTAATTTCCATCCATTGCTTCTTGTCCTACCTTCAGGTGCTTTGGGGAATAGCTTGACTCCCTCTTCTTTGTGGCAGCCCCTGAGATATTGGAACACTGCTATGATGTCAGAGGTGCATCCAATCTTATTGCTCCACTTATAAGTGCAATTCCACCCGTAAATCATTAAAATGGTGAATGTTTTCCACTTCCCCTTTCTTCTGCAGTCATTCTGAGCGTGGTAACTAACCTAACAACGACATTCGCTCACTTAACAACAGTGGCAAGAAAAGTCATAAAATGGGGCAAAACTCACTTTATTTATTTATTTTGATTTATATGCTGCCCTACTCCGGAGACTCAGGGCGGCTTACAATGCGTTAAGCAATAGCCTTCATACTTTTGTATATTTTATACAAAGTCCTCATTTTACCTCCCTTAGAAAGGATGGAAGGCTGAGTCAACCTTGAGCCTGGTGAGAATTGAACTCGCAGTAACTGCAGGCAGCTGGAAGCTAAATACTACCTTTTAACAGTAGCATTCGTCTGCTACGCCACTCAGGCTCTTTTAACAAACAAAATGTTTCCATCAGCAACAGAAATTTTTGAACTCGGTTGCCATCGTAAGTCAAGGACTACCTATACGGGAGAAAATTTAGATGGCCTTCATCCTGGTCTTTTTCCTCCTGAGAATTCTCTTAAGGAGGAAAGGGGGAAAAATATCTTTCTTATTCATTTATATTTGAGATTTAGAACAGGGGGTCTCCAACCTTGGCAACTTTAAGACTTGTGGACTTCAACTCCGAGAACTTGTTGAAGTCCACAGGTCTTAAAGTTGCCAAGGTTGGAGACCCTGATTTAGAGCATGTGAGATGCAGCCACAGAAAACTGGTGGGGGGGGAGAGAAGGGAGCTGTACGTCAGCTTTGTTTGCCTAGGATTGGGACCAGTGGTGGGTTCCTCCTGGTTCGGTCCGGTTCGGCTGAGCCGGAAGCGGTGACGATATGATGTCACTGAACCGGTTCTCCCTCCTGCCCGCCCTCCCACCCCCCCACTCCCCCACGTTATTCTTACCTTTTATTTGGTCCCACCCCCAATCTATTGCTGCCTCCTGAGTCCCAGCTGATGACTAGAGGGAAAAAAAACTGTTTAAACTCTTGCCGCGGGGCTTCAAAGAGCCGTCCTACAGCTGATCAGTGTTAAAAGCAAACAAATGAGTCGGGTCGTAAGTGCGAGGACCTTCCAGAAATGACTCTGACCAGCTAGCCACGCCCACCCAGTCACATGACCTCCAAGCCACACCCACAAAATAAGCCACGCCCACAGAACCGGTAGTAAAAAAAATTAGAACCCTCCCTGATTGAGACGTAAGAGTTCAGAACAAAGGAAATTTGGGACCATGTAAATAAAAGTTCTGGCTAAGCCCTTGTTTCCCACTGAACATCTCATCCAGCCAATTTCTTTTCTTTCTTTCTTTTTTTTTTTTCTGAAAGGAAAATAAAACCTAAGCATGAATTCAGGAAAGCGGAGGAACCTCCATTGTTGGATTCCACAGTGAATGCAGGCCCTGGCATTGTTCCAAAGCCCAGAAAATATTTATTATTTAGCTTCCCTCTTTTAAAAATAATTAATCTACAGTTACATCTGCTGTAATTATAACAGAGATCCTGGCAGAATACATTCGGTGGTGTTAACCATTGATAGAGTTGTAAACAGAAGCAGCTGGACTGGAATTTCTTCAAGGAAATATTTACATGCCAACAGTTTATCAAACTGAAAGTCTGCCGATAAATCCGCACATGGGTATTCTGTTAAGGAGAGGACTAGCAATGATTCAGAGGCTGTTTTTTTTGTTTTTTTTTTAACAGCCTTGGGCTCCTCCAGCTGCAAAAGGAAAAAAAAAAAAAGCAGAAGTAAAATGCCCCAGTTCTTCTCTTGGGTCTTTGTCCAAAAGGAGGATTAGCAAGGACCACCTAATGGTTTAAGTGGCTTCCTGAATGTGGAGCGAGACTTTTGCGTGGCTACAGGCAGATTGGAGAGGTGGAAAAATATCAACTATAGTGGTTTGGAAATGGGCGAGCTGTGATTTCTTCAATAACCTACAATCTAACATTGGCCCATGCGGGTAGTCCTCAGTAACGGAGACCAGAATTAGAGTGATAGGTCGTTGAAGGTCGTAACTTGAGACATCATGCGATCAAATTAAAGTTATGACTGTTTCATGATCCTGTGACTGCGGTGTGTGAGTGTGTGTAGCAGTGGTCGGTTTCAAAATTTTTTTACTACCGATTCTGTGGGTGTGGCTTGGTGGGCGTGGCATGGCTTGGTGGGTGTGGTAGGGGAAGGATACTGTCAAATCTCCATTCCCACCCCACTCCAGGGGAAGGATACTGCAAAATCCCCATTTCCTCTTGATCAGCTGGGACTTGGGAGGCAGACAATAGATGGGGGCAGGTCCAGTCAGAATTTTTACTACCGGTTCTCCAAACTACTCAAAATTTCCACTACCAATTCTCCAGAACTGGTCAGAACCTGTTGAAACCCACCTCTGGTGTGTAACCAGTGTAACTCTGAAAATGGGACCTTCAATAACTCTGGGGAGGTCTGTTGTAACTTTGAATGGTCATTAAGCAACCAGTCATAAGCCAAGGACTACCTTTATTCACCTGGAAACTGGAATTGTATGGCTCAAGGGTCATCATATTTCTTACAGTATGAAGATTTCTGAGTGTGTGTGTGTGTGTGTGTGTGTGTGTGTTTGCTTGTGTGTGTGATATCTGCATGTTACGAACCAGTGAGAATTGATGCTTCATAGTGCTTTACAGCCCTCTCTAAGCGGTTTTCAGAGTCAGCCTATTGCCCCCAACAATCTGGGTCCTCATTTTACCGACCTTGGAAGGATGGAAGGCTGAGTCAACCTTGAGCCTGGTGAGATTCGAACTGCCAAACTGCAGTCAGCCGGCAGTCAGCAGAAGTAGCCTGCAGTATTGCATTCTAACCACCACGGCTCTTAATAACGAATAATGATAATGAAAGAACCAGAGATGAGTTTGGGAGAAAAATCTTGCAATATTTTTAAAGAATGCAATCCAAAAACATTCTTTTAATGGATGCCATGCTTGAATGAATAGTAGAAACCAGACAAAGATACAGAAAATGATTGGGACATTTGAAGGCCTAAGAATAAATGTAAATGGACTATCGGCTTAGAAACATGTATTAGATATTCATCTGATTGATCACAGCCGTTGAGGTACAGAATAACCTTCAATACCAACAATGTGTGTCTGTGTGTGTGTGTATCCTTCAGCAATGAATGAGTTTTTGAATAGTTTATTGAATTTTCACGCAAATAATTCTTTACTTTGTCCACTGGATTCCATAAAGTTCTTCATGCTGCCATTGGTTCTAGCACAGACAAATTATGTAGTGGGAAAATGTGAGGTAAACTGATGGGCTTTAGGGAGAGGCTTAATGGGGCCAAGATGATCTGATGTGCCTCTTCCAGACCAAGAAGCTTTGCTACGTGCCTCAAAAGGTACTTTGTAATGCAGAAACTTCCCAGGTTTTGTATGGAAAAACCAGGCTATTGCCATGGAGAGAATTAAAAGCAGTGCAACGCAAAAAGACTGTTTCACTCTTACACCAGAAACCACATTGCTTTGGTAAGCAGTGTTAAGTGAGATCTCTGCCTGTATCTTTGTTAAAGAAAGACACAGCCTCAGCGGTGGGATTCAGCCGGTTGTCTCCGGTTCGCATGAACCGGTAGCGGCTACTGTGAGACGCTCCGCCCACTAGCCCTGACGTAACACGCGAGCACTGCTCATGCACAGAAGGTTGTGCGCATGCACAGACAAGGCATGCACACTCACATTTGCGAACCAGTAGGTAAGGTAAGTGAATCCCACCTCTGCATAGCCTTAATGGAGAACGTATACTCTTTCCTCTTTGAGTGATGTATCACCAGAGCAGCAATCTACTATAAGGTAAAATAGGGATAGTTTCAGGTGAGGGCTGCTGGGGGTTTGCAGGGGTTCAGGAGAACATCTAGCTAAGATTCTTGCAGTTCGAAGAACCCCCAAATCTCACTCCTGGCTGGCCCCACCTACCCCACCCTGCCCCTCCCAGGAGTCCCCACACGGCCCATTTTGGATGCAGGTAAGTGCAGGGTGCACGCGGAGGCTCAGGGAGGGAAAAAAATGGGCCTACTGGAAGTTCAGGCCAGAAGTGGGCCTCCAGAGGGCCTCCAGAGCTTGGGGAGGCCGTTTTAACCCCCAGAAGCTCAAGGAAAGCCTCCAGAGCCTGGGGAGGGCAAAAATGCCCCCCCACCATGGTGCAGGAGGCCAACTAGGCCACACCCACCATGGCCACACCCACCCAACAACCAGGCAGACAACCCCTTGCTAAAAGTTTTGAAGCCCACCCCTGGGTAGTTTATAGGATAACTTAGCTTGTCTTACCTTCAGAACTTCAGGGATATGGTCATCCAAGGATCTTCTTGATGGCCAGAGACTTAAACTTAGAGAACCCAACAATGGGCTGCAGTTCCAGCCTGAGAAGCAAGCCAACTCTCCCAACTAATGTTCTCTACTTATGAAGAGAGACAAGCAACACTTAAAGCTGTTTTAAATTCAATATGGACTGTACAGAAGAAGGCATTTTTTTAAAAAAATATTTGGTTCAAAGCTGACCTGAGGGGGAAAAAATGAAAGAGAGGAAATTACATGCAACGAGAGAGAGTAGTTCAACGTGGAATTTTCTTCAGGCCTAGAATGCAGAGCTGACAGGATAAATTAATAGCTAAGAACAATCTGATTAATTCAGTAATCAGTTGGATGGGCCAAATGTTTGTTGATACTAATAAAGTAAGCTCATCAATGATTTACACAATTAATTTCCAATGGAAGTTTAAATGAAGTTCTGTCACTTTGGATTAGAGAAGAAAGCTCTTTATGTATCATATGTTTACAGGAACAGATCTCCACTTTCCTACCAAAAAGATAACCTATTAGAAGTATTTGCACATTCTGAAAATGTTCCCTTCCACCCTCAGATTCTTAATCATTGTCTATAAATTAAGCAGAAGTTGGTAATTTATCTACAGGAATGTTTAGCAGCATCGACAAAGGCAGATTTTAATATTAGTCTACATGCAACATCTTCACTCTGAAAACAGCTTGGTCAAGTACCTTCTCTGCAGCTCGGGTAAATTGTTATATTTCAGATTTTTATGTATAAGTACGACTGGCCAGCTTCATTCTAAAGTGGCAAGATTTGGCCTGCTAAAGTTCTGTTGCAGTCCAGGCAAAACAAAATGGCTCCCATTTCATGTCTAAAACTATTGAATCTTTCAGGTTGTAAGAACAATGGAATAAGGGATCTCCATCAGACAGGAGCAAGAGGCCAGTTTTGTGGCTGGAGAATATAATGTTCCAGAGACCACTTTGTACTCCAAGGTAGGGAGGTAGGAAAATTCAGGAAGGATGGCTTGGGAACAGGAAATGTCTTAGTACTGTTCCCATTGCTCCCACAAATTTCTTTGGTTCCAAGACAGTCACAAAACAAGCTTAACCAATCATAATTACATCACTATATCTTTTTCCTTGGCTTCTTGGCTAAGATACTCTCTCTCTCTCTCTCTCTCTCTCTCTCTCTCTCTCTCCCTCTCTCTCTCTCTCTCTTATCACTGCATAGACTCCCATTGGATGACCCTTGCAGTTTAATCTGAGGCAGGATTGGAACAAGGATGAATCTATCAGTGGTACATGGAATTACAGAAACTCTTTCAGTAGAGCAAGTCTCATTTTATTCTATTTCTACACATGTATTACTGAGCCAATTCTGTTGTGGTTTATTGGCTGTATCATACAATTTGGCCATTTCCCCACCAGTGACATAGTGTCTTGCAGAAACATTCAACCAACCAATAATGTACCAAAATAAAAAGAATAAGGACAGATTTTACATCCTTTCCATTCCAGCAGGTCAATACCTCACGTCTCTATTGGAAAAAATAGCTCTTGACTTTTAGTCAAGTCTCATAGTAACCTTTGATTTGCTTTTAGAAGTTCAAACTTGTTTATTACTATTATTATTATTATTATTATTATTATTATTATTATTATTATTATTATTATTATTATTATTATTATTATTATTATTATTATTATTATTATTATTATTATTTGAATTTATATACCGCCCTACTCCCGAAGGACTCAGGGTGGTGAACAGCCAAAAGATAAAATACATATAATATAAATATTAAAAAATCATTAAAATACAATTTAAAAATTTGGCCCAGAAAACAAAATTTAAAAACCCCAATTTTATAAGACAAATTTAAAATTTAAAAAATTTAAAAACAATTTAAAAAAGAGGCTAGGCCAGGCCGGCCTGCTGGAATAGGAATGTTTTAAGGGCACAGCGGAAAGCGCGCAGATCAGTGATCCTCCGTAAATCTGGGGGGAGCTCATTCCAGATGGCAGGTGCTCCCACAGAGAAGGCTCTCCCCCTGGGGGCCGCCAGTCAACACTGTTTGACCGATGGCACCCTAAAAAGCCCCTCTCTATGGGAGCATACTGGTCAGTGAGAGGCTACTGGTGGCAGAAGGCGGTCTTGTAAATACCCCGGTCCTAGGCCATGGAGCGCTCTAAAGGTGGTAACCAAAACCTTGAAGCGCACCCGGAAGACCACCGGGAGCCAGTGCAGCTCGCGCAGGAGGGGGGTCACATGGAAGTGCCACATCGCTCCCATAACCACCCGCGCGGCCGCATTCTGGACCAGCTGGAGCCTCCGGGTGCTCAAGGGGAGCCCCATGTAGAGAGCATTGCAGTAGTCCAGGTGGGAAGTGACGAGGGCATGAGTGACCATATTTAACGAGTCCCGTTTCAAAAAGGGACACAACTGATGAATCAGGCTAATCTGATAAAATGCCCTCCTGGCCACAGCCATCAGATGCCCTTCTAAAGACAGCTGTGAGTCCAGGAGGACATCCAAGTTGCGGACCCTCTCCATGAGGGCCAACGACTCGCCTCCAATAGCCAGTGATGGCACCAACTGACTATATCGGGATGTCGGAAACCACAGCCACTCGGTCTTGGATGGGTTGAGCCTGAGTCTGTTTCTCCCCATCCAGATCCGTACAGCCTCCAGGCACCGGGATATCACTTCAAGGGCATCATTGGGGTGGTCCGGGGTGGAGATGTACAGCTGAGTGTCATCAGCGTTTATACATCTCTGACTTTATTTTGTTAGCCCAAAGAAACTTTTGTGTGCAATTGGATTGTGCTTTACTGAAGTATGGCTTTGTTAGTTTATCTCTTCAGTAGCATCAAATATACAGTAGTAATTTAGCTTTAGTTACTGGAGTCAACAGTAGCCTTTAACATAACTAAAAACATATACAATAATACCATATGTCTAGGATTATGGTTGGAAATGAATTCTTTGATTTCTTAGCTTAGAAATAAGTCTGATATGAAAATAGGAATGGTTACAATTTCTATACGATGCACAATAGGGAATAAATCAACAAAACAGGGCAAAATTGGATCTTTGTATTCACAACCTGTAGTTAGCTGTGAGTTGTTGATGAACATAAAGGAAAATTGGAAATATATGGCATGCTGCCATGAATTTATCTCCATGGTAAATTTTGTTAGCAGAACACTGCAGCACGGTGACTAATGAAATAAACTCATTTAATCTGGTTTGTCGTTACACAAAAGATTAAAGAGTAAGTATGTTAACTGTACAATCTACCATCTTCCCCCATTTCAAAAAATAAGGACAAAATATTTGTGATAGACATGGTAACAAGGTATTTTCCTACCTGGGTAAGATGTCCAACTCAGCACATGCATAACCAGTTTGGCAAAATAAATGAGTGCTGTACTACTTTATTGTCATCAATTGTCTCTCTTATGGTACTAGAATATTCACATTAACCAACGTTCACAAGAGCTGCAGTGGCGCAGTGGTTAGATTGAAGTACTGCAGGCTACTTCTGCTGACAGCCGGCTGCCTGCAATTTGGTAGTTCAAATCTCATCAGATTCAAGATTGATTCAGCCTTTCATCCTTCCGAGGTGGGTAAAATGAAGTCCCAGATTGTTTGGGGCAATATGCTGACTCTGTAAATCACTTAGAGAGGGCTGTAAAAGCACTGTGAAGTGATATATAAATCTAAATGCTATTGCTATCCAGTGGTACCTTGGTACTCAACTGCTTTGAACTCATCAAATTTGGTACTCAATGTGTTCTGATGTGAAACTTTTGTACTCATTGTTTGTTTGGTACTCAATGCATAAGCTAGAACTTGTCGATGTTGGCTACCTTGTAACTCACTACATTATTCCTTATGGGAAAAATTTGTTTGGTACTTATTATTTTTGTTCTTCATGGTGCCTCCTGGAGCCAATTAACAATGAGTACCAGGGTACCAATGGACTATTTTAGTTACTTGTTTATATACAATGCCATAAACAGATAATTATAGGAGTGAAAGTGAACACTTTCATAAAAGTGTTTGTCAGAGAATTGATGCAACCATGTTTTATTGATTTTCTTTTAAAAAAAAACACCTATTGTCAGGGTTCCAAGTAACACCCCCAATGAAAGAAGGCTCCGAGGCTAGAAGTTCCTCAAAGTTCCACTTTATTAGAGATGTCATATTGGCACATCTGGGAAAACCCGAATCTGAAAGCTTCTGGGTTTTTCCCACCCAAAAGAAAGTCAAACTCCTTTCCCCCTGCACCCACATGTTCATCACATGGTCCAATCAATCCACCGTCCCAACTGGAGATGCCTCCTAGTCGCACCACTCCAGGTGCAGGCTGAACGTCCTTGACTCCCAGAGAACAGAATGTTATTATGGCTAGATATCTCTACAGCTCCATACAATCCCCCCTCCCAGTTTCCCACAGCACTAAGTGCGGCAGCCCTGAAGGTCCAAAGAAAAAGATGGCCTCCAGGACTGACACTTTCTTTGAAAGTGAAACAAACAAACAAAAAATCTTCTGAGCAAGATTCATCTAATTCACTGAGCCCGTATTTTGATTCTGAAGTTAAAATTCTTTTTTTTTTTTTTAATGTTAAAGCAGTGAGGCCAGAAGTGGGATTCACATAATTTACCAACCTGTTTTCCCAGCACTGAAAATGTGAGCTTGTGCACTTTCCGTGTATGCGCTCAGCCTCAAAAACATGCCTAAATAGGACAGCATAGAGCCGGGGTAGGTGGCTGGGCCCACCCGCGATTTCCGAACCGGCTGAATACCACCTCTGAGTGAGGCTATGCAGCAAGATGTTAAAAGTTTCTAAGAATCTTGCTGGAAGTGAGAAGGAAACCTACGAACCCCAGGAAGTTACTTTCTCCACACTGTTGTAGTTATGGAAATAACATGTTTTCTTCCATCAGTGTGTTCACTTTACATTATTCAGCACAAAGCTTTGTAAAATAAGAATCCTGGGAATATCACAATATAAAGGGGGAAAAGGTACAAATAACAGCTTCATAAACCAAGAAATGAACATAAATAAATCATGCAGATGGGCCCGTTTGCTTAGCTGGCAAGAAACAAAATATAGAAAATCTGCTTGTTAAACAATAACCACAGAATGTGCTTTTATGATGTTTTTTTTTCCTTCTTCCTTTCTTCACCACAGTAATTCATATTAGAGAGCTAGAAGCGGTTGCATGTTAAATGAAATCATTCAGCTTTGTTCTGCTCGTATTGCAAACAGCTGACTTATGTTGTTTTAAGATGCCTCCCATTAGAAAGCAAATATCCCTCCAATGTTACACATCTCACCAAATTTAATAAATATGAACTGTAAATAAAGTCACAGGCAAATTTCAGACAGTTTTATTAGCAGATTGTTGAAAAGGAGGAGGAGGAGAAAAAAAGAGAGAGAGAGAGAGGAAAATTAAATACGATAGCAGGAAACGTGGCTCTGAACATGAAACCAAGCTCAGATTAACTAGACTACGATAGAAAAATTATCCAATTCTTGCAATATGATGTAAAAACAGATTTTTTTTTTGTACAGATTTTGTACAACAAAATTCATAATAACTTTTTTTCTCATTTTTAGAAAACTTTAAATATATAGATAAAAATAGACAATTTTCATAGGTCCTACATGAAGATGAGAATGTTCTGTTCCAAAGGGTTGCATAGAACGCAGAAAAGGTGATTATAATATAGAACAACTAGAACATTTAATATCTTTAAGAGTACAAAAAGCATTTAAACAATAACATGAACACAACATTTCTTCATATTCTAGGCAAAAGGAAAAACAAAAACAAAACAAAAAAAAAGGTCTTGAGTAACTAAAGGCAGAAGAAACCCAAATTCATTTTACGGTAGCATTTCATGAACTGTAATATTTACATGTGGTTTAACAAGATATACGTCTTCTCTTCATTTAGCATTTCCATTGACTTGTGTACCAAAGCAAACAATGATTAATACCCATGGTGTCTCTAAAGAATACACTGTAAAAATGATCACACCAACTTATGGGTGGCTTTCATTTTATTATTTTTTTTGCCAGGACGAGAGGAATGGTAGATTCTGGAACCACTGTTTTGTCAGTGAAGTGAATAACCAAAAACCCCTTGTATAGAATTAGCCATTTGCCACAAAAGTTCATCCAATTATAACTGTTAACCCTTTAAAGACTGCACAACTTTCTTTCAAAAGATAAGAAATATTTAAGATTTTCTTAACTGTTTATGATTTAAAAAGAACCTTCAAAGGTAACGAAGGCTTTGCTTTGTGTTTTCAACGATAGTTTTTTTTTTAAGACGTAAAATGAAGGCGTGGTCTCGATGCATGCCAAAACGAACAGAAATCCAGACTGAGAAGCCCTCTTAAAAATTTGCCTTACCCGGCAGATTTTAAATCTGGACACGCTGTAGGTCATCCAGATGATTAAGCACTTGAAGGTTCCCAATTATGAATTCGTAGAAAAGGCGTTTTCTGCGTAAAACATTAAAGATCCAGAAAGCCTGGAGCATCCTTCCAAGTGGTCTTTAAAGGGGTAACTTGGAGAAGTCGGCCGAGCCAAGGAGAAAATTTAAGATGTACAAAACACTCGGTTTCAACTCGCTTCCAGTTATGAGCACAAAGGTGAAAAACAGGAGACTGTTTTTTTTTTTTTTATAAAGACAATAAAAATAACACGGAACCGCCTACAATGGTGGGTCAAAAGGACAAAAGACTGAAGATCATCACTTAGCTCTACGTGGTATTGGACTGATACATCAAATGTCTTTACAGCCTTGGGGACAATTTTTTTCTCCCCGGCAAGGTTGAAGTAATATGACATTAATATAGAAAAATATTTCTGGGGAGTTGACTTGATTTGGGGCCACAATTCACTCAGAAAAGTGTCCCTTTTTTTTTCAGCATATACATATAAAGGTGATCACCCCTCCCAGATGGTTAAGATTCCCTTCATTAACACTGTGACTTCAAGACAAATATTTACATGCCTGCATGCGTTAAAAATTAGGAAGATGGTGTTTGGATCAACAGGGTGACAAAACATATTCTCTAAAATTGTTGTTTTCCTAAAATCTAGTATACTACTGCATACATAATATTTTCTGTGAGTGGTTTTTGTGGTTATATACTATACACCTGAACAGTTTCAGAAATGAGGAACAACTTGTCATCCCTCTTATACTGACAGTTTAACATGAGAAATTATAAGCATTCTTCTTCTTCTTCTTCCTCTTCCTCTTCCTCTTCCTCTTCCTCTTCCTCTTCCTCTTCCTCTTCTTCTTCCTCTTCTTCTTCTTCTTCTTCTTCTTCTTCTTCTTCTTCTTCTTCTTCTTCTTCTTCTTCTTCTTCTTCGTCTTGGGATTACTGCAAATCGTACATAATGCTGTTCAAACTCTGTACTTCTTTTGTTTAAGTTCTTATAAAGTACGCCTTGGTCTCTTGCAAAGACTGTGTAAAAGAACCCATTTCCCAGAATTTGGACCAAAAAAGAAAAGAAAGAAAGAAAATGGTATATAACATTTTGTTTTGTGTATTCCTAACCTCAGGTTTTATGTTTTTTTGTTTTGTTTTTAGGAATCTTCTGATGTCCATTTGAGAAATATTCATTTTTTTTTTTTTACCATCTTGCTGGTTTGGCATAAGAGTGCTTAACATGAGAAGTGGAAGATTTCCTTGATGTGCCTAAAAGATTCAGAAGAGAATAACAGTTCTTATTCCATTGAAATGGGAATACAGAGTTCTGCTCTGGAGTCTCAGTACAGAGTTCCTGGTAGCTACTAGAAAGCTACACAAGTTTGTAGAAATGTCTTCCGTAACACAGGATGGAGCTTGGACAATGCAATGAGGATGCTCCCATCAAACACTTAAAATCTCCGCACATGGCTATGTGAAGTGATAAAAGTTTTCTGCAAAGCACCTTCCCCATTTTTCTTTTGCAGAACTTTGAAACACTGGATGTTTTACTGCAGAGTCCTCTGGCTTGGTAACACACATTGTTCCGACTGAACAAACTCAGTACATAACAGTAGTTTTCAGATAAAGTCTTCCATCTGAAAGAGGCACAAGAAAGACATTAGCAAACTCTTTCTCACAATCACATTCCCATAGTGTATTTCATCTTGTAGAATAAAATGCATTTCTTATCTATTGAGAAGGTTCACGTTACATTAATTATTGAAAATTATTATTATTAAAATGTTCTACAGGCGACACCTCCCACTCACAAGGTTAGCAAAAATGAACAGGAATTCATCACCACAATGTTGGAAGCGCAATTTAGAGTCAGGATCTTTCTATCTCATGTGGTGGTTATGTATAAAAGCCAGGGAATTTTGGCATCAGATAAAGACATGGTTGGAAGAGATACTACACAAGGGATCTGCAACCTTAAACATTCAAAGAGCCATTTGGTCCCGTTTCCCACAGAAAAGAAAACACCGGGAGCCACAAAACCCTTCCCGTGCCTGACTATTTCTTGAGCAGCCACAAAACTAGCATATGTAGTTGAATTAAATGTTCTGTTTTCTTCTGAAACTTTTCTTTTCTTGGATTTATCCATGGTTGGCCGACTGGGGATTGAAAAGCTCAATAAATTGCGTGCTGGCGGTGGTGACGCATATTTTGAGTGACAGGAGCTGCAGCAGAGAGGTAAAAGAGCCACATACGGCTCCAGAGCCACAGGTTGCTGACCCCTGTACTAAACCAAAACATAGATTTGAAACCAGAACTATTCCTATTAGGAATCACGAAAGAGAAATATAGCAAAGGATTGATATACTTAACACTGCATGTTATAACAGCAGCAAGATTGCTTTATGCGCAATACTGGAAAAAGGAAGACACCTCCCCCCCCACCCCGAAGTAGAAATAATAAAGAAAATCTTGACATTTCTTGGCTCTTGACATAAGAGCCTTGGTGGTAACACCAGCTGCCTGCAATTACTGCAAGTTCAAATCTCACCAGGCTCAAGGTTGACTCAGCCTTCTATCCTTTTGAGGTAGGTAAAATGAGGACCCGGTTTGTGGGGGCAATAAGCTGACTCTGTATAAAAGAGAACACCGCTTGGGGGGGGCTGAAAGCCCTACTAAGCAGGTATATACAAAAGTATGAAGGCTATTGCTTAATGCATTGCAAGTCGCCCTGAATCTCCGGAGAAGGGCGGCATATAAATCGAACCAATAAATAAATAAATAAATAAATAGGTAAATAAATAAATGTGCAGAAATGGACAGATTGACACTAGAACTCAAAAACAAGGACGAGACAGACTACTCTAAAATTTGGAACAAAGTGTACCAATGGTTGGAAAGGAGAAAAGGAGTTGGAACAAAAAAGGATTTAAGGTTCATAGAACTGACACCGGACAATATTTAAACAACTATGTAAATGAGGACAAGGGATATGTTTATAAGAACAAAGTAGCAATGTATGTTAAGTAGTAATTATATTTGTTGTTACGTTAAAAATATGTATGGATATGACAAAACCAGGACAGTCACACTGTGTCCAAAGTTTTTAATGTTTACTTAATAAAAAAAAAATTATTAAAAAAAATTATGGAAAGGTCATCAAGATATGGAGACTGATAGGTACCCACAAAAATTATGCTCCTTTAAGAAATCTTTCATATCTAAACTAGTTGTTTGAAAGAATTTCTCCTGATTGTGATGCTTTTATAACGAGGAAAAACTTGAAATTGGTTCACCCAACCCATTGCAAAAACCCACATACAAAATCACATATAACCGTGTCAGTCAGAGGTTTCAAATTCCATCTGTTTTTTTTTTGTTTTGTTTTTTTAAGCAATAAAAAGAGTTGGTTGGAGTCAGCAGGCATTTAAATCGAATGAGTTCAATGAAGAAAAGCCACTAAACATTCACACAATGGACTAAAATATAAATATTTTGGGAGACTTTAAGAGAAGGGCGCTTGATGGGCTCCTGGAAAGATAAATGCTAAATATACCAAAATAACTTTTTTGATTGCAGATCACATCTGGCCTACAACAGTGGAGTGAGTAAAAAGACCTGCGGGGAAGCAGGTGTTTCCCACCCCAAAAATAGCTCTTTGCCTCAAACACTTGGATAAAATTCTTTCCTCTGACAGTCTAATGTTATAAACCCACAGTGCTGATGGCACTGTGTTAATCAGTGGTGAAATGTAAAATTTGTTATTACCGGTTCTGTGGGCGTGGCTTGGTGGGGGGGTTTAATGTGATTGGGTGGGCATGGCCAACTTTTTTTTTTTTTACTTTTAAAAGCATTTTTTCTACAACCTCTTCGGTGGAAGTTGTAAAAAAAAAAATGCTTTTAAAAGGCTCTGACGATCCCAGCTAAGCCGCACGATGCAACAATAGGCAATGGCAATCCCTACAGCCTGAAACAGCTGAGAGTCGGGAGGCTGATCCAACGGGCACCAAGGGGCCTTGGTGGTGCAGTGGACTAAAGTGCTGTTAAGTAGCACTTAGCTGCCAGCTGCCTGCAATTACTGCGAGTTCAAATCTCACCAGGCTCAAGGTTGACTCAGCCTTTCCTCCTTCCGAGGTAGGTAAAATGAGGACCTGGATTGTGGGGGCAATAAGCTGACTTTGTATAAAAAAGAACACTGCTTGGGGGGGGGGCAAAAGCCCTACTAAGCAGGTATATACAAAAGTATGAAGGCTATTGCTTAATGCATTGTAAGCCGCCCTGAGTCTCCGGAGAAGGACGGCATATAAATCAAACCAATAAATAAATAAATAAATAAATAATCAGAGGCTTTTTTTTTTACTTTTAAAAGCATGTTTTCTTCTGCCGAAAAAATGCTTTTAAAAGTTTTTTTAAAAAAAGCCTCTGATGATCATGCGACTCAGTTGGGCATGGGGGAGGGCAGGGATTTTTGCTACCGGTTCTCCGAACCACCTGCCGCCATTGTTACCGGATTGATCCAGTCCGAACCGGGAACATTTCACCCCTGGTGTTAATGGAATAATACAGTCATGTGATGACTCCATCTACTCCAGAATCTACTTCCAGAACACTACCGACCAGAGAGGATTTTTCCCCATAGAAAGCAGCAAAGTTCTTTGCAGCTGGAGTCATTCCTGCTTCTTCAGACAGCAAAGAAGGGAGGGTGCATAGAGGTTTCCTTCCGATGAGAAAAGAAAGCTATATTACACCTGCCCTTATTTCTGAATATACAGTAGCAGCCAAAATTATGAAAACCTTTTGGGAAATGTGTATTTGCTAAAACTAGCTAATAACACCACTTTTTTTGGGGGGGGGAGTAGTACATAAAATTATATATCAATGGCAAGATAATTTAATCAAGAATGTAATGCAATAACTTTTAGGAAGGATTTGCTATTAGAATAGCAGTTACAATATAAAGAAGAAAAGTGAAATACATAGAAAAAACGAGATATACAAAAATTATCACCATAGAAAAAATGAAATATACAAAAATTATCACCATGTCAGTTAATACTTAGTTGGGTAACCTTTAGCATGAATTACGGCCTTACAACGTCTTCCCATGGAGTGAACCAAGTCTTTTATTTCTGCAGCTCTTAGAATGCGAAACCGTAATTTGTGTGGCCTCATTCCCAACAGGCCATGGACCACAACCTGGCTGAAGAGCAGGGATTGGGTATCTCTATTTTATAGGATTAATTTCAGTAAAATGAAGCACACACATTCAGAATCTTGTTCCCAAGCAGAGCCATCAGAAATCCAGGTGGAAATGGGAGGACAAGTTATTCCAGACAAGGTATCATACAGGATTCCATATTCATCTGAACAATCACGAAGGGAAGTTTGGTTCCAGCAATTTATTGATGGTTATAGTTTTCCATAATCTCAGAATAGACTTCTTGGTTTGTTGTAGAACAGCCTACTCTCTGTCTACTCAAGGATGAGTGGATTTTTGGATTCAAAGGTCCCATTGGACTTGTGTATGGTATCATGGGACATCTTCTGCCAATGAGTAGAGCCAGGTCTCATTTTAGGAGGTGGACTTAGGGGTCTTATGGAAGAATTAAAAACCCTAAGGAAGCCAAGAGCCTTGAGGTCACCTTTCTCCACTTATAATCTCTACCAAAGGAAGAAAGAAAGGGCTTAACATTGGGCATCTGCCCATTTGTAGCTTCTAGAAGCCATGATGTGGGCATCACAGGACATTTGGATGGCACTCTTTCATTCCTAATGAGGACCCAGATTGTTGGGGGCAATAGGCTGACTCTGTCAACTGCTTAGAGAGGGCTGTAAAGCACTATATAAAGTCTAATAGTTTAATAAGACTGTATTACTATTATTCTTCTCTTCCTTACTAGTATCTACCTCTTAACACTTATCACTATAACCATGTTGCTTGTATCTTTCAATTATATTGTTTTTACTTGTTTCCTAGTACGATTTGATAGCTTATTAGTTAGTATCCATGACTATCACTAAGTGTTGTATCTTTTTATTCTTGATGAATGTGTTTTATTCTTCTTATATACACTGAGAGCATATGCACTAAAGACAAATTCCTTGTGTGTCCAATCACACTTGGCCAATAAAGAATTCTGTTCTGTTCTGTTCTGTTCTGTTCTGTTCTGTTCTATTCTATTCTATTCTATTCTGTTCTGTTCTGTTCTATTCTATTCTATTCTATTCTATTCTATTCTATTCTATTCTATTCTATTCTATTCTATTCTATTCTATTCTATTCTATTCTATTCTATTCTATTCTATTCTATTCAAGTTAAAGGAAGGCATTTCCTCTCAGTAGGGAAGGTTATCGAAAATAGCAGCTATTTTGTTTCCTCTGAATTTTTTATTTTTTTATTTTTTGCAGACATCTAATGCTATTTGCCATCTTTCATTTAACAGCTGTACAAGAAAGCTCCTAAGCACACAACCCCTTCATCCCGATGTTGATAAAAGCATCTGTGATGCGGAGCTCAAGAGCGTTTAGCTTATAGAACTGCTGGGTTGATTTGTTTTAATAAGGCAGGGGGAACGTGAATCGCCATGGAATCCTAACCTCCCATTCAATGGGTCCCTTTAATAAATGAAGGAAAAGGAACCTGAACAATGAAAGGAGACGAAGGCAAAGAAATGGAAAATGATTCATGCAATTTTTTTTGGGGGGGGGAGACAAAACAGCATCAGGAAATCCAAATAGGAAGAACATCTTGCAACATATGGAATACAAACTCTAGCCCTTATCAAAAGACTACAATGGGGGTAACTAATTTATTGGTTCGATTTATTTATTGGTTTGATTTATTGGTTCTCCCTTTTCCGGAGACTCAGGGCGGCTTACAATGCGTTAAGCAATAGCCTTCATACTTTTGTATATACCTGCTTAGTAGGGCTTTCGCGCCCCCCCCCAGCAGTGTTCTTTTTTATACAAAGTCAGCTTATTGCCCCCACAATCCGGGTCCTCATTTTACCTACCTCGAAAGGATGGAAGGCTGAGTCAACCTTGAGCCTGGTGAGATTTGAACTTGCAGTAATTGCAGGCAGCTGGTGTTACTTAACAGCACTTAACAGTGCTTTAGTCTGCTGTGCCACCTAGGCTCTTTTTAAAGGTTAATTAAGGTTAGAGTCAATTTCTGCCCTCTGCCTCCGTAAAGGTAAAGGTTCCCCTCGCACATATGTGCTAGTCGTTCCCGACACTAGGGGGCAGTACTCATCTCTGTTTCAAAGTCAAAGAGCCAGGGCTGTCCGAAGATGTCTCCGTGGTCAGGTGGCCGGCAGGACTAAATGCCAAAGGCACATGGAACGCTGTTACCTTCCCACCAAAGGGGGTCCCTATTGTTCTATTTGCATTTTTTACGTGCTTTTAAAGTACTAGGTTGGCAGAAGCTGGGACAAGTAACGGGAGCTCACCCCATTACAGGGAGCTAGGGCTTCGAACCGCCAAACTGCCAATCTTTCCGATCGACAAGCTCAGCATCTTAGCCACTGAGCAACCGTGTCCCCTTTCTGCCTCCATAGATCTCATTAAAGATGCAATTAAAGGAGAACTTGTTTACCACAGATCCAAAACAATGCTGATGTACTGAAAAAAATTTAAATTCTTATCGGCAGGAGAGAGTTTAAGATAAAGCTGAAGCATATTAAGAATTATTAAAATGGAAAAGAACATAACAGGAAAGTATGTTCTAAATGAAAGTCATCTTATCAGCTGCCGAGTCTTTTCTCCATCATTTTAACTCTAGAAGTATACATATCCAAGGCTTACAGGAAAGCCCTACGTGGAATGTATCTACTGTATGTATCCATCCCATCCCATGGACATCTGTTCTGTTCTGTTCTGTTCTGTTCTGTTCTGTTCTGTTCCGTTCCGCTCCGCTCTATTCTCTTCTCTACTCTACTCTACTCTACTCTACTCTACTCTACTCTACTCTACTCTACTCTACTCTACTCTACTCTACTCTACTCTACTCTCTACTCTCTACTCTCTACTCTCTACTCTATTCTATTCTAAAACCTGCTTGTAAATATTTCAATAAAGAATGGTATGATGAGTCTAAGGAATCCACTGTAAGACATTTTGCTTTTGGAGAGAACTTAATGTAGAGAACTCCTCCAAGTATTAACTGGCTGGGAATAAAACATCACACTAAGATTATTAGTCACTTGAGATGCAGTCCTGATTCAAATTGCAGTTGTTATTGGTACCAGCTAAGAGAATATTTTCCTGGGGTTTACTGAATAAATGCATAGGGCTCAGTCCAGGATGGGGTGGGGGATAGAGTAATATTTAAGCCCAATTGAAATGATGGATACCATATGTGATAGATAGAGATAGATAGATAGATAGATAGATAGATAGATAGATAGATAGATAGATAGATAGATAGATAGATAGATGATAGATGATAGATGATAGATGATAGATGATAGATGATACATACATACATACATACTAGATAGATAGATAGATAGATAGATAGATAGATAGATAGATAGATAGATAGATAGATAGATAGATAGATAGATAGATAGGAGAAGGAGAGGGAGAGGGTGTGTGTGTGTCTTTCTTCTGAGATCATTGTGCAACCTAATATCTCATTGTGTCACCTAATACCAGTTTTTCCAAGTGATAATGATTTAGGGACTCAGGATCCCCCCCCCATTTGTTCAGCCCAAGAATCTTCAATCACCCCAAGTGGTTGTGCATTACAAAAGAATATTAATCAACCTGAGCAACAATGCTTTAAGATGCCTCTTGCAGCTTCAGAAACAACAACTATAAACATGTATATAGAACAGAGCATCATACATAAATATCACCCAATTAAGATCAAGTGTATCTCTGCCTATTACTTCGGTACAATGGAACACAGCAAACGAAGGCTGTGACTATGGTTACTATCTGAAGGGCTTTCCACGTCCATCATCAGAATTTATAACAGGACTGGAATTAACTTATGTCATTACACAGCTTGCCATTTATTTATTACATCTGCAAGACTAGGAAAAATATGTCTGCTCTGTAATGAGGGGAGGCAGACAAAGAATTTCAGCTGCAAGCGTAGAAATGAGTTGGGGTTAGGGTGATTGCTTTTAATTTGAGACGCACCAAGGTCTCCTAATAAACAGGACAAGTTTATTGCTTTTCAAGACTCAAGGAAGCCTGCAATGAAAGGGAGAAATCTCACCTCCTCCCTCTTTTGAATTGGAAGAGAAGTTTTCAAAACATCCCCTTTTGAAAACCATTTTGCATTTGTGCACTTGTGGGTGTTTGTACGTAAGCAAACTGCTGATGAGGATGATGGATGATAATAATAATAATAACAACAACAACAACAACAACAACAACAACAACAACAACAATCATGCCAGCAGAGGGGGAAAAAATATTCTTCTGAAGAAAGAGGAGCCAACTCTTCTTCTCCATAAGGCAGATGGGACTCAATGACCTGTCTAAGAGGACCCTCCAATGCTGTTTCCATGGTATTGTTGTGTTAAGAGTTGGATTAAAATTACCTCCCTTTTCATGAACTGTTCATGATTTTCCTCTTGAGTGTTGAAGAAGGTCAAAAGAGTCAATCAAAGGAATGGACACATTCTTCTGACAGAGTCAAAAATTGTCCAAGGACAATCATTAGGGTTAGGAAAAGAGAAGGACTGGCTTAACCATTTCGTGAAACAACAACAACAACAAAAACCCAGGAAATTTCTAGGTTCTACCATATCTCAAGACCTAAAATGGACACCTAACATCAAAAACGTCATCAAAAAAGCACAACAAAGAATGTTCTTTCTGTGACAACTCAGAAACTCAAACTGCCCAAGGAGCTGTTGATACAGTTCTACAGAGGAATTATTGAGTCTGTCATCTGCACTTCTATAACTGTCTGATTTGGTTCTGCAACCCAACAAGACAGACACAGACTTCAGAGGATAATTAGAACTGCAGAAAAAACAATTACTACCAACCTGCCTTCCATTGAAGACCTGTATACTGCACGAGTCAAAAAGAGGGCTGTGAAAATATTTACAGATCCCTCACATCCTGGACATAAATAGTTTCAACTCCTATCTTCAAAACGCTATAGAGCACTGCACACCAGAACAACTAGACACAAGGACAGTTTTTTTCCCGAACGCCATCACTCTGCTAAACAAATAATTACCTCAACACTGTCAAACTATTCACTAAGTCTGCATTACTATTACTATTAATCTTCTCATCGTTCCTATGACCCATCTCCTCCCACTTATGACTGTATGACTGTAACTTGTTGCTGTATCCTTACAATTTATATTGACTGTTTCCTAATATGATTTGATTGCTTATTTGTTCCCTATGACTATCATTAAGTGTTGTACCTTATGATTCTTGATGAATGTATCTTTTCTTTTATGTACACTGAGAGTGTATGCACCAAGACAAATTCCTTGTGTGTCCAATCACACTTGGCCAATAAAGAATTCTATTCTATTCTAAATCATTTTCCTAATACACTCTGTTATTTTGCAGTACATTTGGAAATCCTAAATAAATAGAGTACTATTCTTGCAGCGTTCCCTGAAAAAGTTTTAGCAATCTCATTTTAGCTTCAATCAGCATCTTTATTTTACCACTTGTAGCATAGCATCTGTAATGAAAGCATTGCCTGATCTACAGATGAAAGGATACAACAGAAAAGGGGAAAGAATAAATTAATGGTAATCTATGTTTTGTGGTATTCAAACTAAGCCTGAATACCTCAAAGCCTTCACTGCATTTTACGTATTGCAAAGCGATATAGCGACAAATGCATTTCTCTTAAGTCAATTTTTTCCCTGTGGTTTTGTTTAACTGGTTTTGTTTGCTGTTCGTCATAAAGGAAATCTGTCAAAACAGCAAACAGAAAAGTAAAATAACTGTCTTAATTTTAAGTATATAATTATATACATTTTCAGTATTAGGACATATTTTGTTTTGAAGGCGAGTTTCTACTAGAACATATGCTAGCAATTACGCCAGATTGTTTTTCAAAGCTTTTCAAAAGTAAGAACATAATAGGAAAAAATATCTCTTTTATCAATATTAGCTGAAACATTATGTTATTTTTTTTTCCAGTAAGCAAAAAAGATTCCATTGCTACATTGCCATTCTATCACTTGATTTCCCCCTGCAAACACACACAAGCAAACTCGGCAAGATGGAAGAGCAATTGAAGTTCATTGTGGCCGTGGTGGCACAGTGGTTAGAGTGCAGTACTGCAGGCTACTTCTGCTGACTGCCGACTGACTGCAATTCAGCAGTTCAAATCTCACCAGGCTCAAGGTTGACTCAGCCTTCCATCCTTCCGAGGTGGGCAAAATGAGGACCCAGATTGTTGGGGGCAATAGGCTGACTCTGTAAATTGCTGTAAAGCACTGTGAAGCAGTGTATAAGTCTAAGTGCTATTGTTATTGTGAAGGAATGAATGTAAGGGAATGGAAGCATTAAATAGCAGAAAACGGTGTCTGAGAAATGAAAGGAACACAAAAATGGTTCAAAGGGTTTTTAGCAATAAACGTTTTTGAGTTGGCCAACATTGTGATCTAATTTTATACCTACTCAAAAGTAAATTCCATTGAGTTTGGTTTCTTTCTCTTGAACCTAAATACTGGTTAAAGTTACAACTTAGCTTTTAATTCTTGTCAGACGCATGAAAAATGCTGGAAAAAATGGTGTTATGCTAGCCCAATGATGGCTAACCTTTTTGCCGTCGCGTGCCAAAAGTGGGGAGAGCGGGGTGGTGGTCACGTGTCCGGGTGCCCACACCCATAATTCAATGCCTCCCTGCCCCCCCACGTATGCACGTGCTCCCCCCACTTTTGGCACACAATGGCAAAAGGGTTACCAGTGGGCCCGATAGGCCCATTTTTCATCCTCCCCAGGCTCCAGAGGCTTTATTGGAGCCTGGGGAGGGCAGAAACATCCTTCCCCACCCCACAGAGGCCCCCTGGAGGCTGGAAACAGCCTGTTTCCCAACTTCTGGTGGGCCTGGATGGCCCGAAAATCAGCTGGCTGGCGCGCATGCGTGCTGGAGCTGAGCTAGGGTAACACTCGCCTGCCCACAGATATGGCTCCGTGTGCCATCTCTGGCACGCGTGCCATAGGTTCGCCATCATGGTGTCAGCCATACGCTATAAAATTAATTGGTAGCCTTGGAACCAATTTTAATAGTTTGCAATATTCTTTTCCACCTCATCTGTTCATACAGACTTTGTATCTTTTGTTAGATGAAGTTTTGACACAGGCCAAGATTCAGTTGTGGGATCTGATGCCTGGAATTTCACTCATTCTTCCGACGTGATCCTGATTTCAACTACATGCAACAGAGATACAATATTGTTATACTCCTTAATAACTACAGGTAGTCCTCAACTTATGACCACAATTGAGCCCCAAATTTCAGTTGGTAAGCGAGACATTTGTTATGTGAGTTTTGCCCCGTTTTATGACCTTTCCTGTCACAGTTGTTAAGGCAATCACTGCAGATGTTAAGTTAGTAACACGGTTGTTGAGTAAATCTGGCTTCCTCTTAACTTTGCTTGTTGGAAGGTAACAAAATGTGATCATATGATCCTGGGACACTGCAACTGTCATAAATATGAGTCAGTTGCCAAGCACCCAAATTTTGATCCTGTGACAATGAGGATGCTGCAGTGGTCATAAGTGTGAAAAACGGTCCAAAGTCATTTTTTTTCCAATGCCATTGCAGGGGTAAAATGCCCGATCCGGTAGTGATGGCGGCAGGTGGTTCGGAGAACCAGTAGCAAAAATCCCTCCACCCCACCCCCATGTCCAGCTGAGCCGCGCAATTCGGCTGAAGAGGTTGTAGAAAAAATGCTTTTAAATGTTTTTTTAAAAAAAGAAAGCTGGCCACGCCCACCCAGTCACATTACCCCCTCCCCACCAAGCCACGCCCACAGAACCGGTAGTAACAAATTTTACATTTCACCACTGTGCCGTAGTAACTTCAAATGGTCACTAAATGAACTGTTGTAAGTTGAGGATGACTTGTATACTTTAGGATATGTATTTATTATGTTCTTCCCTTCCATATTTACAAGCAGACCTAACCTTCTTTTGTACCAAGGGCCGCTGAAAATTATTTAACGTGAAACATAAGAATCAGACAGATAAATCAGGCAAATTAACACAATCCGCTTCTCAAATTGTACTGATTTTTTTTTTCCCCCAAAGAAACCGGTAATTGTGTGGTTGTGAGAGGTATGTGCAGAATAGCTGTAGTATGACAAAAAATATCTCCTTGTGAAGATAATTCCATGGGCCGATTTCAAATTAGTTTCTAAGTGGCACTTTTCCAAAGTGTTTTTACTCAGTTCCTATTTCTAAGCTATACACCAGAGGGGCATTCTCTTCTAAAACATATTCTCCAGCGCCCTTCTCCTCATTAGGGAGTTTTCAAATTTTCAAAGGATTTACACCAATAACAGAGAGAGTGCATTTGCATTGTGTCCCTCGACTGAATAAATTTGTCTTCATTGTCCTATCAAACCACAATCGTGTGCAGGGTTGAAGTACGGGTTTTATTGTTCTAACAGTGCTGTACTTATCCTTGAAAAATGAATCTCTCATTCATAAATCTTATTATGTACCATGTTAAATTTTTTGTAAAGCAGCAATCTTGCATTGTAACCACCTCTTCGCATTCCTCCATTACGATCTGCTCCAATATTAACTACTTGATGCGATTCCTTGGGATGGAGGTGGTCTCCTTCTTAAGTAATAGCCTTAACCTTTTGCTTCTGAAAGTCTAATCACTGTCCTTTTAGATCCATAACTTTTATAGAAATTGCTTTCTGCGAAAGCACTTTATCACATTTCATCTCCTAATGCTTGCCTATTCTGATTTTAACCTGACAGTTTCAATATTAATTTTCTATTTCCAGAATGCTTTCTCCTTTTGAATTCCCTTCCGTCGAAGATCTTGTTCCTCTTCTTATTATTATCTAAAATGAAGGCTTTTGCTTCATTGGATTATGACCTATCCTTGCAATGATGAAGCTTAATCTTGTTTATTCAATTTTACTCTAATAATATACCTTCAGCATGTTTTGCTTCGCTGTTCATAATTCATTTTCCACCCTCTTCTGCACCTCTATTTGCAAATCAGGCTAGCTAGGTTTTTTTTTTTTTTTTGTAGCTATGTCACGACATTCACCAAAATAATTGGGCTTTTAATAATTTTAAAGAGGTGAAATGAAAACATGGGAGCTTAGGAAGATTAACCTGTAGTTTTTGACAGATCTGGAAAACCCTGGATGAGAAATTTTGTAAACTGCAAGATTGTCACCAAAGCGTGATAATACTTCATTGTTTTAGATGCAGCTGTCAACTCAAAACATATAAAAAGGTATTTCTGCCCTCTAAGGTTGTGAGGTGTTTATTTTTCCCTTAAAACCAAATGCCCTTCAATGACAACCACATCTAAAACCTACCAACTTGTGCAACTTTTATTTTAATGAAAATGAGAAGTTCATTAAAGAAGATAAATATTTCATTAGATGTTAAATAAAACAAAGAGATATTTTTGGCTTCTCTCAGCACAAAATTCCTTTGAAAGATTAATTAATACATGCAAATTATGCAAATTAGACCCATGCAAATATTTTATGAAGACAATTAAGGGAACCATTAATTACAGCTTTTTTTTGCTTCAGTGAGATTCATTCATTTAATTTTAATTTCACTTTAACTGTTCTGATGTATAATCTTGCAGCGCAGAACTTTTATCTTTCCTGGGAGCTCAGTTTAACTTGTACTTTTCATCAAGTGAGCAACATCTACGGTCTGAAAAGAGAGTCTCAATCACGATCAAGGGAAAAAATGTGGTTGCCCTCCACTTTTGAGAAAATGGGAAACAGAAAAAACATCCCAGCTCCTGGTTTTGGACAAGGTTCAGTTGCTGAAAAAGCAATTAATTTGCTTTGGCTGTGCTAATATAGGGGAATTAGAAAGTGTGACACAAGACAAATAGAAATAATTACTTCTCCAAAATGATGTTCTCATTAATATGGTTTGAACAGTAGGAAAACACACGCACACACATAACAGGATTCTGGCAGGACCATAAGCTGTGCCCAGCTACAGGAATCAGGATAACGCAAAGCAGCTTTTTTTTTTTTTTTGGAACTTTGAAAAAAATAGAATTGATGCTCAAAATTGGAAATCAGAGAAAACACTTTTGGAAGAAGAAGTAATAAAACAAAAATTTAGACTGTGCAGAAATGAATAGATTAACCTTGATGATTAAAGATAAGGAGGAATCAGAATATTTTAAAACATGGAATCATTTTTATAGTCAGTTGGAAAAGAGATATAAATGATTGATACTATAATTGTGTATAAATGATGACTATAATATTGACTTAGAAATGAAATGTTAGAATAGTTTGGATGAATGTAAAGAAAGAAGAAACTCGTGGAAGATGGAAAAGAAGCCTAGAAGATAACACCGAGGCGTCACAGGGAAGGGAGGACTGATGTATTAAATGTTTGTTTGTCTTAAAAAATAATAAAAAAGAATTATTAAAAAAAGAGAAAGAACTAACATTGAAGGGGATTTAAAACAACAACAACACAAACCTTCTGTGGATACTTTTGTTTCTAATTTGTGAAATTTAATTTGGGAAGTCCACAACCAGTCCCACCTTCCGTTCGAATTCTCTCGGATTCCTACTAAAAGATTTTATTGTTCGAAAGGCATAATACATAAATAATTCAATGACAATTAGAAACCGGTCGTAGAGATTTTAGTGGTTAAATAAGCGTGCACAGAGATTGAGTCCTTTAGCTTTGGAACACAGTGTCCTCGGTCACATGCATCACACCTACACAGGTGTACGTACACCAGCTATATTTACATTTCAGCTTTGTTTATTGAAATCAAATTTTATGGCGTGCAGAAGGGCGTAATATGTAAGCTGCTTATGCGGCTGTTTAAGCTGCAGTAGAAATAGCATTATCTTATCAAAAGTTTCCTTAATGTTCTCTTTTATACTTGAGAACATCAAAGTTTTCTACTTACTGAAGCTTGAAACAAACAGATGGATACTCCAGGAAGTAAATTCTCGGCTGCCTTATATATTAATGGTATAGCCAATCATACCAGGTGAAGTATTTTTTTCTTTTAGCAGAACGGTGCAGTAGGGGAGCTTGCCCACATACGGAGAGGATACCACCAAGGCTAAATTTTGGTTGTTGAGGAGAAGAGGGCTATCCAAAACATCCTTATGGGACTGTTTTTAAGCCTCATGAAAGGCAAATAAAAATCCTCTCTCCTGCTTTACAAGCTGACAGGCACGTCTACGAGTTGACAGACCCATTCCTTGTCATCTCAACAAACCATGAAAAGAAGCTGTTAAGAGAACACCTCCAATCACATTCTTCTTGTAAACGATCCTTATGTCTGATTTCGGTATTATTTGCACAGGTTCCCATGCATATTTTCACATGCATGAAAATTTGCCTACTATTCCTTTTGTGTTTTTCCCCTCCCAAATAGGCACATTTTGGTGCAGATTGTTTAACATGCCTATCTTCGTTTCTGAATATAATTGTCCCCTTGCTGATGAAAGACGTACATCACAACTTAGGGGAAAAGTGGGAAAAGAAAGGATAATTTCTTTCAATTTCAATTCGACATGAATTCAGGAAGTTGGGGTGAGGGTTATTATGAGCTTCTGATACAGTATTGGTCCAGTGGCAGAGATAGTTTCAGTGACATACGTGAAAAAGCCTGGATCACAATATTGTGGTTGCCATCCAGAGGTGGGTTTCAGCAGGTTCTGACCAGTTCTGGAGAACCGGTAGCAGAAATTTTGAGTAGTTTGGAGAACCGGTAGAAAAAATCTGACTGGCCCCACCACCATCTATTCTCTGCTTCCCGAGTCCCAGCTGATTGGGAGGAAATGGGGATTTTACAATATTTCCACCCCAGAGAGGGGTGGGAATGGAGATTTTACAGTATCCTTCCCCTGCCATGACCACCAAGCCACACCCACAGAACTGGTAGTAAAAAAATTTGAAACCCAACACTGTTGCCATCGTTATATTTTTGACCATACTCTGCAGACACCCCCATTGGCCATAAAACTGAAGGAGCTGGACTACAAAGTTAAGGGGGTTGTTTAAATAGAAAGGTTTATGTTCTTAATATCAGGACAAGAAATTATAAGGCAATGGCAGGATGTTGCTACGGAATTCCACAAGTCCAGAAATACTCATGGTTCCTTTGCATAATATATTTGGGAAGGCACACACTTTTGTTCTGCCCCAGCTTTGGATTCCCAGAGAATGTGACACACACCAAGCTTCGCAAACACTGTTTAATTCCAAACAAACCCCTTTCAAGAATGCAGGCTTCCCGTGCAAAGGGTCCTTATCAAAGTTATTAAGAATAAAGTCCGACAAAGGTTGGCAACCAGCCCAGAAAACCAGATATGAGAAGTCGCTCGCTCTCCAAGATGCTCTGTAGTAATGAGACGTTGTTTCTAGCAAGAAAGCACTAGCTGCGTGCGACTTAAATAGGCTAAGGGAGTGGCCAATTATCCTCAAGCCCTACTCTCGAATAGACCTCCTCCTCCTGAGTAGCCACTCCTGCCTTTTGGCAGCCCTGCATACTCGAGCATTGAGGAGAGGCTCCTCCACTTCGCTCTCTCCACTGGAAGAAGCCTCTGGAGGTTCTGAAGGCCCTGGCTGAGTCTCTGCCTCTGACATCACATCCTCTTTGGCCTTCTCGCTGTCCGATGCGAGCGCCGGCTGTGCCGGCTGCTGGCGCAACACCACTCCAGTCTCCTCATCGGGATCAGCCACGATCCGTGCAGGCCACTGGCAGGCCACAACTTTGCATAAACATTATGCATGTTTTTTGCCTCAAAATAGGAGCCTGGGTGGTGCAGTGGTTAGAATGCAGTATTGCCGGCAAACTCTGTCCACAGTCTGGAGTTCGATCCTGACTGGCTCAAGGTTGACTCAGCCTTTCATCCTTCTGAGGCCGGCAAAATGAGGACCCAGATTGTTGGGGACAATATGCTGACTCTATAAACTGTCAAGAGAGTGCTATAAAAGCACTATGGAGCGGTATATAAGTCTAAATGCTATTGCTAAAATAATAATAAAACCACCAGATTGCATGTCCATCTTGTTTTCCTTCTGAAATGCCTGACTCACTCAAATTTTTCTCTGCTCCTCAATACCATTCTTTTTTTTTTTTAAATTTGATTGATATGCCGCCCTTCTCCAGAGACTCAGGGCGGCTTACAATGCGTTAAGCAATAGCCTTCATCCTTTTGTATATTTATACAAAGTCATCTTATTGCCCCCACAATCTGGATCCTCAATTTACCTACCTTAGAAAGGATGGAAGGCTGAGTCAACCTTGAGCCTTGGAGAGATTCGAACCCTGCAGTAAATTGCAGGCAGCTGTGTTAATAACAGGATGCTTAGACCACTGTACTATCAAGGCTTCTTCACCTGCCGCCGGGCAAAGGACTGGATTCCCCCGCGATGCCCGCCCTGGGGAGGGTTGCGCTCCGTTGATCTGTCCTTCCTGATCAGCAGATTTGAACCTGCAGTAATTGCAGGTTGCTGGTCTTAATAACAGGGTGCTTTAGACCACTGTACTACCAAGGCTCCTTCTTGACTTTCACCCCAGCCTTACTAATTTCTTTGGACATTAGTTGTCTTAATACAGTCGTAGAACTGTATTAAGTATTATTCAAGAAGATTATTATTATTTTTTTCCCAAGCAGGTCGTGAGATTGTATGTAAGGATCTAGTTTAAAGAACAAGATGCAGATGGCTCCTAAAAAAAAATTCCATAAATATCTACAGCTTCTAAGAGAGACTCCTCTTTAAAAGAGGAAAAATAACCCTGAAATGACTAAGTTACTATGCTTTAACTATGCCACAAGCTTTGCTTTCTGAAATGATAAATAGAATAATGTCTAGTTTAAAGGTGTAGCTAAGAGTGACCCATGAACAGTATGAAACAATAGCCTATTTATAGGTTACTGTCAGCAATCAATACCACCTTTTGTTTAACTTAATCAAAAGTTGCCTTTAATTGATTAGCTAGAGCTGAAAAGCTGCCAAAATATCAGAGTTGCTGTGCCAGAAGACAGGAAATAAACTTATTATTGTTTCATTTCTGTGCAGGGCGCTATAATTCCACCGCTTATTCTTAGTTAAGGGAGGGGAAAGTGAAATAGGAGGGAAGTACATAATGAATGTTTTCATATGGAATATTTGCGAATCAATTATGAAAGAAAACACACGTACGTACACCCATCCACAACACCACGGGGGAGTGAGAGGTGTTTCAAGGCCACAAAATATAATTTGAGAATTGCTCTCCTTTTCTAAAGCTGTTTAAAGAGCAAACAAAAGAGGAGGATTTTATCAGAGCCAAGTAAAGCAAATGGCAGGGTGTATAAGCATAAAACAGTAGGAAACACACCACGTGTCTGGGTCACTCTATGGCAGGGATGTCAAATTCGCGGCCCACGGGCCAGATGCATCACGCGCTGGCCACGCCCACACTTGGTTAAGCAAAGGGGGGAAAAGTCGCGATACATCACGTGATGCCATCGTGACAATGCGTGTTTGACTCCCGCTCTTGTCCGTTCAGAGGTGCTCTACAAACTTTAGTTATCGAGGTAGACTACACTAGAGACAGTAGAAACCCTTAGTCATATTTTTTTTTCCCAGTTGGAGAACTTTTCTCAGCACATTGCAAAATTCTATGATCCTTTGTGTCCTCGTTATAGATTTAATGCGCTTCCACTTTGACTAGTTTGGAATGGGACTGAACTGATGATGCCATGCTAGAGGGATTTAGTCATTCATTTATTTTCTTTGTAAAATTACTGTGGGATGGTTAATTTTTCCATTAGCTGATGACCTGCCATGACAAAGAATATAGAATTTTGCTTTAAATGTCATAGCTGATGACGAAAGTAATAGTATATTATTCCAAGAACAACTATTGCTATATCGCATTGGAAAGAGCTGTCACATTGTTGGTTTTAAGTCCCTTTAGCCTGTTGTGAGGGACGTGGTGGCTTAGTGGCTAAGACGCTGAGCTTGTCGATCAGAAGGTCAGCAGTTCAGCGGTTCAAATCCCTAGCACCACGTAATGGAGTGAGCTCCCGTTACTTGTCCCAGCTTCTGCCAATCTAGTAGTTTGAAAGCACATAAAAAATGCAAGTAGAAAAATAGGGACCACCTTTGGTGGTAAGGTAACAGCACTTCGTGCGCGTTTGGCGTTTAGTCATGCCGGCCACATGACCATGGAGATGTTTTCGGTTAGCGCTGGCTCTTTGGCTTAGAAATGGAGATGAGCACCGCCCCCTAGTGTCAAGAACAACTAGCACGCATGTATGGGGGAACCTTTACCTTTATCTTTAGTCTGTTGTGACTTGGTTTTTACACTGGAATAAGATATGAATTTGACATTTTCGGGTTTAAAACCCCAGTAGATGGCATATTAATTGACTTGGCTGGACCATAATGAACTGCAGTGGAGCAGTGGTTAGAATGCAGTACTGCAGGCTACTTCTGCTGACTGCTGGCTGCCTGCAATCTGGCAGTTGAAATCTCACCAGGCTCAAGGTTGACTCAGCCTTCCATCCTTCCGAGGTGGGTAAAATGAGGACCCAAATTATTGGGGGCAATAGGCTGACTCTGTAAATCATTTAGAGAGGGCTGTAAACCACTGTAAAGTGGTATATAAGTCTAAGTGCTATTGCTATAATACTAAACAGGTCAGGATTTGGTGAGAAAGGGACAAACAAGACTGAAAAAAAATACACTGGGACCCTGGAAGAAGTTTTACCACACCACCTATGACAATTAAGTCATCAGCCATTGGGCTTGACATAAAGTAGATAAAAATATGAAAGAATGCACAAATGGAATCCTTACCTAGACATCAAATTATCAATAAGAGTGGCAGCAAGACTGCCCTTTTGTCATCAGTTAACAATAGCTTTTTATAACTGATGAACCATATCCTATGTTCTTTGAGTTGCTATGTCAGAGTTGGGGCTTTGACTCAACTGATATTTCTCCTGAAATATCAACGTTGAATCATTCAATTTTCCCACAATTCACTTTTACAGTTAAAGTACAAGGTAACCCTCTGAAATTGCATCGATTACGATCTACATAAAGTTTACTTTTATTCTTTGAGTATTTTAAATGTGTGGATATTTTCTGCCCAGGAAGCATTGGAGTAAAAATACTTCAAATTTGTAAGCCACAATATTCTAAACCTTCTAAAAAAATTTTCAAGACGTGTTATGTTTTTGACACCAAGTCAAGTCATTTGAGTAGTGTGTTTTTACTTACTTAGAACCATCAGTTGATCAGAAAATGGCATTCAATGCAAATTAATTTTTATGCAACTTATTCTTGGAAAAACCTTCTCATGGCTGCTCTCAAAATTTATTCTGATGCGAAGACAGAATAAGAAATTAAATGGCTGACGATCAAAAGTCCTTCACAACTAACAGAAGTCAGGGTAAAGGTAAAGGTTTCTCCTGTCCAGTCATGTCCAACTCTAGGGGGCAGTCTTCATCTCTGTCTCTTTACCGAAGGAGCCAGTGTTGACCAAAGATATTTTCTGTGGTCATGTAGCCAGCATGGCTACATGGCAAAGGCACACAGAACATTGTTACCTTCCCACCAAAGTGGTACCTATTTATCTATTTGCATTTTCATGCTTTCAATTTGCTAGGTGGGCAGGAACTGAGGCAAGGATGGGAGCTCACCCTGTTGTGCAGTATTCGGGTCTCAAACCCAGGCTATCAGCTTTTCAGCTGACAAGCTCAACATCTTTAACCTCTGAGCTATAAATCCCCTTGTAATATGACAAAAATTATAATGAAAGTAATTGTAACAAATGCTAACAAAAGTAGCCAATAGCAAAGTACCAAACCCCAATGTTAGTAAAATATTTAATGCAGGAAGTGCTCCAGGAGATATGCAGGACTGTTTCTTCTCCTATGAAACTTCCCCATTCTACTCATGAAATGCTCTTCCTTCACTTTGACAAGCTTTCCTAACCCACTCAATTTTTCAGAATCAAAAGATTAATGACTCTTTCTAAATAGACAGCTGTCCTATCACCTTCTGATTTATATACAGCCAAGAGGAATAACATTTATGTTTCATTACCTCCATGGTGAATATATTTATGACAAACAGTACATGTAAGCTGTTTAACCTCCTAGATGATCATCATCTTGCTAATGTCAAAAGAGAAGGATGGAGAAGTTTGATGGTCTCGTTCTACAACCAGCAAACTCTCTGGACACCGCAAGTTTCTCTGATGCACGATAAGTTGTTTATTTCTTAACTTTTATATCACCTTTTCCTCTGAGAAGCACAATTACGTTCTCTGTTCACTCTTGTCGTAATTAAAAGGTCTTGGATATCAGGTTTTGTCTCGATAAGTATTGGTAAATTAAAAACATCTTCATTGCACATTTCATCGTGCATTGTACATTTAAGTAACAGACTAGTGTGACTGACTCAAAATTCCAGAGGGCCAGAAGATGACATGAACCTGGTCTGTGAAGCATATAGGTAGCTCTGGGTTGTACGAGTTCTCTGAGCTTGTTTTTTTTCATTTGCAGTTGTTACCTTCAGATGTTACCTAAGTGGGCAATAAAAAAACCAAGCTCTAACAAAAGAAATTAAAGAAAAAGAAGAAACAGATTATTATATAATTTGGAACAAATGGTATGAATGGCTTGAATCTAGAAATAAAGAATAATAAATACAGGGAAGAATTTAAAAGTATAAAATATGTCTATAATAAATGCATAGAAATGTTAAAAATTAAGATTATTAGTGTTAGAAATTCCAATGTAACCAAAGAAAAAGGGGCAATGTAGAAAATGAAATAGTAATAGAGATATGGGAGGATAGATACAAAACGGAAAGAAGACCACAAAGAAACACTGTTGAAAAAAGAGGAGATATTTATATGTTGTATGTTATGTGATTGTCACATTGTGTCATAATAAAATACTATTAATTTTAAATAAATAAAAAAAAACAAGCTCAGAGAAGTTTTACAACTCTATGAATCTATGTCCATCCTGTTCTAGATCAAACCTTTTTCCATCCCTGCCGCACATATTTTGTTTGGGATGGGACTGCATAACTAATCTTAAAAACAGAGTTCATATTGTTTGAATGTTTCTATTTTCTTCTAGAATGTCAAGCCAGGCAAAAACCTCTGCATAGGTCTTCCAGAAATATATGCCTGTTGGATTTTTGATGAAAAACAACATAAAAATAAAGATGAATTGGACAATCTGGTGGGCAAATTCAGTGAAATTGAGATGCTGATAGTTAGAACGTTAAATTAAGTTAATCTCATGCGCTCAGAGCAAGGTGGTTTGTACAGAGCTAAACTATTTGAAACAATGATGAGTCATCAAACTTTTCTGTCTGGTGTCATTGAGATTACACCTGGCAAAATAATTCATGGCCAATTCTCCAATGTGTCTCCTGATGTGTGGAGAAGAGACAATTTATCTATTCTTTTTTATTAGTATTATTATTATTAATGCATGTTTAGTCATTGTGTTGCTTATTATCTTTCTGAATATTTTCCTATGCTATCACAGTTAGCACAACACCTCACAAGAATTACAAACTAAAGTTTAATACAAAAATACCATAAATGATAGATTTACAGGGGTTGACTTTAAAAATCAAATGAAAAAATAATCATTATAGATTGTCTTTGAAGAATTTACCTTCCTTTAAAATTGAAAATAAATGCTTTATGTGGTTTTTTTTTTTTTTTTGTCTCTGTGTTATTTATTATTCATATTAACATTCTTGGTCCAGGGATAAATAGGGCCAGTATAAATAGAATTTTTAAAATATATGAGCTACTTGTCCAATTTTTGCTTTCTCTATACTTATATATTAAAATATAAATAACTGTAATGATGGTGAAATCTACTCAGGGACAGGATAACAGTTAAGGAGTTAAATTCTGAGTGTTCTAGTTTCTTTTGCTTGTTTAAAAAACTGGAAAATTATAAAGCATTCCAGTCTTGAAAATTATCTCATTAAGCCAGATTTCAAACTGAAAATGTGTGGCTTGGACAAACTAAAAATTGTCCATTTGTGTGTTTACCATGCCGAATGAAATTCTTCATCGTCCCAGATTAATTGTTCTTCTAATTACATTATATAAACTTGAATGGCCTGCTAATTTAAAGGAAATCTATCACACAAAATGAATTTTCTCTTTTGAAAAAAAAAAAGAAAAAAAAACAGTCCGTCCAGATGAAGCTGACCTTGAATGAACTTGTTTTGATGTGGCCCAGATGGCAGGTTGCATGCTTGAATAGCAGGCTAAAGTAGAGGAAAAACTAATATACTGCGATCTAGATTTATGGCCTTTTGAAAATTCCTACCTTGTATTGTCCTCTCAGCATCTGTTCGGCCCCCGCTGCGGTCAGCTTCTATCTCTGGGGTCAGAGAATCTAAAAAGCACAGAAAGGTAGAGCTGACACATATTTCACTCGGATCTTAAAGGGCTCTTTTTACAACCTGTTACCACTTCTGAATCACCGTACAATCAACCTTTGCCTCCGTGTTGAATGTTGAACAAAAACGGGGGCCAGCACTGTAATTTTGTGAGGAGCAAGATTGATGGGAAGGAATCATGAGAGCAGGGAAAGAGGACAGCCATGGCCAAGCTGATAATTTAATAAAACACTAATATTTTTTTTTTTTTTAGACTTCTTCCTTTTAACAGAATAACAGAGTTAGAAGGGACCTTGGAGACAGGGGTGGGCTGCTGGAGGTTCGCAGGGGTTTGGGAGAACCCACAGAACTAAGATTCTGTGCAGTTCAGAGAACCCCCAAATGGCTGGTCCCCCCCACCCGCCCCTCCCAGGAGTCCCCACACGGTCCATTTTGGATGCAGGTAAGTGCAGGCGTGTGTGGAGGCTCGGGGAGGGTGAAAAACAGGCCTACGAGAAGTTCAGGAAGGACAGAAATGGGCCCCTGAAGCCTGGGGAGGCCATTTTCGCCCTCCTGGAGGCTCAAGGAAAGCCTCCGGAGCCTGGGGAGGGCAAAACGCTACCCTGCCATTGTGGTGTAGGAGGCCAATTAGGCCACACTCATCATGGCTACGTCCACCCAGCAGCTGGACAGAGAACCCCCTTGGTAAAATTTTTGAAGCCCAACCCTGCTTGGAGATATTCTAGCCCAACCCCCTGCTCAAGCATGAAACCCCTATACCAGGGATGTCAAACTCAAGGCCCATGGGCCCACCCTGTAAACAACTAAGGACTGTCCCACAATGCCTCTGTCAGAGAAAATGGAGCTCAGGAGGGAGCATGGCTTCCATGAGCTCCGTTTTTGCTGACAGAGGGCTGCAGGAGGTTGTCATGGCTGAAAATGACATGTGCGGCCACCCCAAGCTCCATTTTTATGGGCAGAGGGCTGCAGGAGGTCGTCGCGGCCTAAAATGGAGCCTCAATGAGTAATGTTGAGCTGGCCACTCCCCCCCTGGCCATGCCACCCCCCCCAAGGTCAAACACAACCCTGTTGTGGCCCTCAATGAAATTGACTTTGACACCTCTGCCCTATGAGAAAAATGATCATCCAATCTCTTCTTTAAAACTTCCGGTTTTTAGATATAAAACTTCCGGTTTTTAGATATAGAGATTCAATCAGCAAGAGATAGGAAGTGTCATCAGCAAGAGATAGGAAGTGTCATTTCCCCAAAGAGACGTGTGGTTTGTTTGTCTTCCCTGCACCCTGCACTTGAAACCAGTATCAGCCAGCCAGAAAAGAAGTTTGCCATCTCACCATTTAGGACCCTGAGGTTATCGGTGGAAGCTGCTTGCTTTAGCGCCTGTTCGGCTTGTTCTCGCCGCTTTGTTTCGAATTCAAGTGCTTCCTGCAATTTCCTCTTCGCCTTCTTTTCCTTCTTTAACCTTTTCTGAATTATTGCTATTGTGGAGGGATAAAAAAAAAAACAAAAACAAAATCCATTCAAGTTCAACTACAAGACCTTGGCTCTAACATTTTATTTATTTTAGGCCTCGTGAGCATCGCTATGGCAACGTTTAGCGTGCCGTTTTTCCATTTATGCATCTGCAGTTTAGGCAGCGAGCAGAGATTAATTCCAAGGGCAGATTTTGCAGGGCTCCGCGCAAAAATGAACCGCCACCTGGTTCATCTCTGCCACTTCCTAGTGAATTACCCTAACATCCAGTCAAAGTTGGGATTGTGGAATTCAACAACTACACCTAGATATCACAATCCCCTCCCGTACTAAAAGCACTTTAGAAAATCAGAAATGAAGGTTTGGAAAAAAAGAAAGAAAGAAACAGCCTCAAGAACATTCAGGGTGAATAAACTTCAAATCTCTGCATATCCATAGAACAAACAATCAACCGCTGCCAGTTTGTTCTCCAGATATCTCACAGCCTGTTTTCAGTCAGAACCGAAGAAGCTTCTTGGATGAGAAGTGAAATGTCTTCAAGGAAAAAAAGAACGTCTAGTTGCTTTTTGAAAAAGTGTTGCTTTTCGCTCATATTTTTAACTATTATTTTCGTTTTTTCCTTATTAATTTTTACGCCTGCTACTTCCCCATATTTCTCCAGCACTTCCATCAGCCTAACACCAGATTGCACAGGCTCTTCAATAATAAAGACAAGGTCATCCGCAAATGCCTGTACTTTAAAATTTTATTTCTTTATTTTTAAGCCTTTGATCTGTTCATCTTCTCGAATTGTTCTAATTAAAATCTCTAGTGATAGAATAAATAGTAATGGTGATAGCGGGCAGCCTTGTCTTGTTCCTTTTTGAATTGGAAAATTTTTCGTCATTTCCCCATTAATTACCACTTTGGCTTCCTGTCCAGAATAGATTGCTTTGTACATCTTTATAAATTTTTTCCCGAAGTCCATATAATTTAGTTGTCCTAATATGAAGTCCCATTTAATGTTATCAAAGGCATTTTGTGCGTCGATAAATATCAATGCCATTTATTTCTCATTATGGTCTTCATAGTATTCTATAGTATCTAAGACAGTCCTAATATTGTTCCTTATATGCCTTCTGGGCAGGAAGCCATTTTGATCAGAGTAAATAATTTTTTCTAATACTTTTTTTAATCTATCTGCCATAATTGACATAAAAATTTTGTAATCAACCCCTGCCAGTTTGTTCTCCAGATCTCTCACAGCCTGTTTTCAGTCAGAACTGAAGAAGCTTCTTGGATGAGAGGCAAAATGTCTTCAAGGAAAAAAAAACAAGAAAGTCTAGTCGCTTTTTGAAAAAGTACTTTTGGGACAGCCTGTTCTTTGATATTTTCACCCTCCCATAAAGTAGAGGTTGTGGTTTTCTATGGAGATTACCACTCATCCAGATCATGGTTGTCCCAAAGGTGCTTTTTCAAAGGCCACTGGATTTCGTTTGTCCTTGAAGACGTTTCACTTCTCATCCAAGAAGGGTCTTCAGTTCTGACTGAATGGAATTTTGGATGTAGCTTCATTTCACTAACTGCGAAATTCACAAATATTGCTCATTTATATGCATTAAAAACTTTTTAAACAACTCTCATATTTCTTTTAGCTGTTTATATAATTGTGGTGGAAAGGAGACTACGAAACAGAGAATAATGGTGGTACACTAAGGAGTAAGGGAATTCTTTGGTGTTGAGAATCATAATTGTTGAGAAGTAGGGTTAAAGAGCTTCTTGGAACTTTGCTCTCCAGTTACAACAGATATCCACAGGGATATTATCTGTTGTTGCTGGTATTCTTTCAATCCAGACACCAAAAATAATTTTACACCCCATTTAGTACACCCATCAATGCTCTTGATTATAGAGACTATGCAAAATTATACCTTGATGTTTTGAGACAGCTTGGTAAAACTAGGGTAATAGACAAGGTCATTATTATTTTTTTGGTTACCTCTGTTCTTCTGCTCCACCGCTAACTGTTTTTCAAGTGTTTCTCTCAGTTCTCTTTCCCTAAAGAGTTCCATTTTGAGCTCCGTCTTTTCGAGCTGCACCTGCTTCTCTTGAGCCCGTGCATTGTCGATGGCAACTTTTAAGAGCCCCTGATGGAAGAGAACGGGGAACACAATCAGCTTTTGAACTAGGAAACAATGGGATTTGATTTATATTATTTATGGACAATTTTCACAGTCGCTTGTCACTCTGCCACAGTCTCGAAGATGCGTAGAAGACCTTTGCTTTTGTCAACGATATAATCATTGAAAGATAAAGAGTTAGAGCCATTCCAAACTAACACTACTTGCTCAAATTAACTGCAGGGTTAATCGTGACTTCATGCTGGTTTCTGTGGGACTTAGGTTTGATGGACTTGATCAACTCTTGAAAGGAAAAGGATAAGTGACACTCTAGAAGTCTTTATATACACTGGAATTCTCATGTGTAGATGAACCTGTTTGATTGAATTATGGATGAGTTCAGCTCAGGTTTACTGCCCTGCGTCTATAAAATAAAGATTATTTGAAAGAGGAAGAAGGTGATGAATTATGCTCTACTTTAAAAAGGACATTTAATTATGTAGAAGGCATGGCATCAGTACAGGTCCAAATCAGGGAAGAATCACATTTTTATACTACACCTAGAAGGTCTAACATTGGAAATATCTAACAGCAAGCAAAAAAAAAGAAAAAGAAAAAGAAAAAGAAAAAGAAAAAAATCCCCACACTTCTTTGTTGGTATCATTTAAATCTAAACTAGTTCCAGTATTACGTAGAGGTGAGTAGTAAAGGTAAAGGTAAAGGTTCCCCTCGCACATATGTGCTAGTTGTTCCTGACTCTAGGGGGCGGTGCTCATCTCTGTTTCAAAGCCAAAGACCCAGCGCTGTCCGAAGACGTCTCCATGGTCATGTGGCCGGCATGACTCAATGCCAAAGGCGCACAGAATGCTGTTACCTTCCCACCAAAGGTGGTCCCTATTTTTCTTCTTGCATTTTTATGTGCTTTCAAATTGATAGGTTGGCAGAAGCTGGGACAAGTAACAGGAGTTCACCCCATTACGCGGCACTAGGGATTTGAACCGCTGAACTGCCGACCTTACGATCGCCAAGCTCAGTATCTTAGCCACTGAGCCACCGCGTGGGAGTGATTGCTTATTAAGGATTTCACTGTAGCTTCAGAAAGGGCCACCCTTTTACAAAACTTCAATGAATTTTCTGCATCCTTTTAGAGAGTTGTTGAAGCACTTGGAAGTTTATCTGTGTCCTAAGGGTCACCAGGAACCAGGAGCACCACTCAGGTGACCCTGAGGACACAAGATAAAGCTCCAAGTGCTTCAAGGACCCTCTAAAAGGATGCAAATGACCAGCTGTTCTGCAAGAAATATAAATCCTTCCATTCCCCACTATCCTGTCAGAGCTAAAGAAGAAGCTTCTTGAATGAGAAGCAAAAGGTCTTCAAAAGAAAAAAACAAGAAAGTCCAGTTGCTTCCTGAAAAAGCACCTTTGGGACAACCATGGATGACTGAGAATCTCTACAGACGTTCAACCTGGTGTGGAGTAAAAGCTTCCCTTTTGCTGTATTAAACATAGAGAACATCAGTGGACAAATTAACTCACCAAGCTATGTCACTTTCTGCAATCATGCAAGGGATGTATGTGAGACAGTCATCCACAACGACTGGCCCGTTGTAGTCAAAATGAGATCAACAGTGAAAAAGGAAATTTAATTCTTTTGACATGGGTGCACGTGGGGTCTGCCTTTGGTCCATTTTATCTGGGAGCAATAAGGCAATTTTGCCTTCTTTTGACAAATGGTAGACGGGGGGGGGGGGTTTCTGTCTCCAGCAGAAGGTAGAAATAGAGTTTGTCCTGCGTCAAATGGAGGGGAATACTGAATGCAGTAGAGTAGGGATGTCAAACTCAAGGCCTGTGGGCCAGATCCATCCCACGGGGTGCTTAGATCTGACCTGTGGACCAGCCTGGAAACAGCAAAGGACCAGCCTGTGGTGCCTCTGTCAGTGAAAACAGAGCTCGGCGGGAGCACAGAAGGCAAAATAAGGAAAGAGGGGAAGGAAGAAGAAAGAAGAATGAAGAGGGAATAAGAAGGAAAGAAGGAAGGAGGGAGGGAGGGAGGGAGGGAGGGAGGGAAGGAAGGAAGGAAGGAAGGAAGGAAGGAAGGAAGGAAGGAAGGAAGGAAGGAAGGAAGGAAGGAAGGAAGGAAGGAAGGAAGGAGATTATAATGAGAGTGAGGGAGAGTCTCAGGGAAGTTCTGCCTTAACACTTGGCCACCACAGGTGCCCCCCGACATGAGTGATGTCAAACTGGCCACACCAACCATGGCCATGGCCACCCCTGGCCACGCCCCCTGGCCCTTCAAGGTCAAACACAACCCTAATGCGCCCCTCAGTAAAATCGTGTTTGACACCCCTGCAGTAGAGTATTCTTCCAGTTCAAATATAAGCTCAGATTTTTTTAAAAAATATGTAGTATTACCACCCCAACAAAACCCATCTCTTGTGGTGAAGTGTCAGGAAAGAAGTTAAAATCCACAAGCAGACCTTCCTTTCATTTGGGTGATCCCTCCTCTTCGAACCATAGAAACGAGCTGCTATGGCAACGGCCATCTTTTTTTTTTTTTTTCAAACGGCACATTCATGTACATGTTTCTTCTTCATCAGGAACAAACAATTAGTAACAAATGAAAGAGATCATTACATCAAGTGCCCTTTTAGATCACCCCAATTAAAACTTTAGTTTAGCTGTATTTTAATTCTAACATACCAAATTCTAATTTTCTGCTCTGATTGCTCTTGTTGACTTATCTTTGAAAGATGTATTCGCAGCGCAAAGCCTAGAGATTTATTTAGCAACATGCCAATGTTGGCACCACTTAACGTGTTGATTGGTTGTATTATCAGTAGCAATGGAAAATAAATTACTATTAAACTATTATTGTCCTTGGCTGACAAAACACAATATTTTGTTGTTCTTTAAATATGAAACAATCATGGATAAACATGGAGAATAATGCTAAGCTGAAAGCATGATGGGGTAATTTTTCTCTTACGCACCTTCACAAAGCGTGAAGCGCTAAAGGACATTGAACATTTCAGCTGGGCTGAAGACCATCTTGTCTTCTCTCTCGGTTATTCCCTCAACATATTTCTGAAACAATTTGTTCTAATGTGGTTTATGGAAATGCTGCTCATTATGGCTGGGAAAAGGATGTTTTTTTTGGCTCAGCAACCCACTAGGGACTACTTAGGACTTACAGAAAATGAACTTTCATATTTTGAAGTTGCATCCAGCACCTTCAGCAGGGCAGCCAAGAGAGACACCAGGCTGATGCCAACATGAAAGCATCTGGTCCTGCCAATGAAAATCTAATGTGATGTACTTGGAAAGAATGGGATTCTTTGACATTGTATCTGGATGAGCAAATTCAATGAACATCTGAATTGCGGTTTGAATATCAGGCTGAAGGACTTCACAGAGGAGCTGGGAACCAAAAGATCTGGAACTATTACCGTGTTTATTTAGCTGCCCTGCTTACTAAAGAATGCAGGTTCTTTGATGTATGTTGAAGAAAAACCACGAGGATTCACACAACACTTTTAAAATAAATTCTTACCTAAATGAAATTATACTCCTAATTAGTAGACATGAATGGTTTACTATCAAGAGATCTTAACGGCAAACTTATGCTGACTTCTTTGTTCTTTTTTTTTCCCCCATGCTAATATTTTCTGCTTCAACCTACAGGAAATGTGAGGCTTTTCAGATCCTATTATGCTTCATCTCTAATCATCATTGGATACTGTGAATAGGAGTGGTGGCAAGCAAAGTTCAACCATATCAGGAGGTCCACCAGAATACTAAATTTCTCCTCCTCTTTCTCCTTTTTCTCCTTTTTCTCCTCCTCCCCCTGCCAATTTATGATGAAGTTTTAATTTGGGGATCTTTTCATCACATAAAGCAGAACCTTCCACTTTTGGGGGGCTACAACCTGGGTCTTTGAAAAATATCGATGGAATCTTCTGTAAGTTTTAATTTTTTTAAAAAAATGAAATTTATGTAAGTTTCCTAAAGTTTGAGTTGTAAAAAGCAGAAGATTTTTTTCCCCCTCTGCTGTTAATGCATCAACAGTGACCGTAGAAAATAATAAGTGATAAGAGAGGAAAGGAGAAAAAGGGAACACTTTCCTGAGAGGATAAAGCTGGCCTTTCAAACATCTAGAGTCGTGATGGCGAACCTATGGCACGCGTGCCACAGGTGGCACATGGAGCCATAGCTGTGGGCATGCCAGCATTGCCCTAGCTCCGCTCCAGTGCACATGTGCATGCCGGCCAGGTAATTTTCAGGCCTTCCAGGCCCACCCGAAGTCAGGAAACGGGCTATTTCTGGCCTCCGGAGGGCCTTCAGGGGGTGGGGAAGGCCAATCTGGATTTCCCCAGGCTCCTAGAAAGCCTCTGGAACCTGGGGGGAGTAAGAAATGGGCCTTCGGTCCCACTGGAAGCAGGAAATGGGCCGTTTCTGGCCTCCGGAGGGCCTCCGGGAGGGGGAGGCCATTTTCGCCCTCCCCAGGCTCCAAGAATGCCTCTGGAGCCTGAGGAAGGCAAAAAACGGGCCTACCATGCCATCATGTGCCAAAAGCAGGGGAGTGGGGAGGGGGTTGCATGCGCATGCGCAGGGGGCAGGGCGCATTGAATTATGGGCATAATTCTCACTCACCCCCATGCTCCTCCCGCTTTTGGCACATGACAGCAAAAAGGTTAGCCATCACTGATCTAGAGGATGCCCTCAAGAAAAGGAGGAGAACCATCTAAGATGAGGGCTGTGCTATCCTTCTCGGCTTAGTGAATTCCTCGCCATAAACCCATTTTTGTTTGATTTGGGTTGGAAAGCCAAAGTCTCCCTATCCTCTTAATCAGGGGTGGGTTTCACATATTGTTGCCACTGGTTCGCTGCATACATGCGCCCGGCTTTCTGCATGCACGCTGCACGCGTGTGCGCCTTCCGTGCATGCACCCGGCCTTCCATGCATGCGCTTTGCTCGCACATGTGACTTCCACACATGTGCCCGGCCTTGAAAATGTGGCTAAATAAGACAGTATTACGTCTGGGTAGGTGGCACCCACAGTCACCGCTACCGGTTCGCCCTAAACTGGCTGAATACCACCTCTGCTCTTAATCACTTCTACATTCAAGAATCTGCTTTCAGCTAAAACAACAACCAGAAATGCTTTAAACAAATGACTTTCTCTGCCCTGAATAATTGCATCTCTTATTCACCTCCTTTTTCCAGTTAGGAAACTCTCTGAGAGAATCTGAAGAAAAGCTTCATCTGTTTAGAAACCCAGGATGACTGACAGGTATCTTTGGACACCCTTGAATTGTCCTTATGTTTCTGGCTGCCTGAGCTGTATTTTTAGCCAGACACAGCACCATGCTGGGTTTGTGTGTGAGAAAGAAAAGGAAGAAGAGACGGACTCCTTTTGAATGGAACCTGTTAAATTTGCAGTAATCCTGGCTCTTTACATCCAATTACATTTTTTTCTTTCACCTATCATAGGTGGCTAAAGGTGGACCAAGTTTAAATGCATGGCCTGTTGACCACAAAACTCTCTGGAGCAATCACTTTCCCAGAGCCCAACCTACCTGTACAGGTTACTTAATAGAGGGATCAATAAATACAATGACAAATTTTAATTTATGGATAGAAGAGAACATTTGTCGCTCAGGGTTGAACTGTGGACTCAACTCTAGGGGGCGGTTCTCATCTCCGTTTCAAAGCTGAAGAGCCAGCACTGTCCGAAGACATCTCTGTGGTCATGTGGCCGGTGCCAAAGGCGCTCGGAACGCTTTTACCTTCCCACCAAAGGTGGTCCCTATTTTTCTACTTGCATTTTTTACGTGCTTTTGAACTGCTAGGTTGGAAGAAGCTGGGACAAGTCACGGGAGCTCACCCTGTTATGTGGCACTACTAGGGATTCGAACCGCTGAACATCAGCAAGAAAACCACTGAGCTCAGACAGCATCAAGGATCCAATAAATTGTAATTTCCCCAATTAAGCAGCTTCCTCTTCTGGAAAACAATTCACTATCCACATGGTTGTTTCTTACACCTGAACTTTGCATCTAGTTGACTCCTGTAAGTCTCACAAGATTTGGTGATCAGAGTTCATTCAGAACTAGGCTGATTTGTTGTTTTATGGATTCTATATTCTTTAGGGATAGAATCAAGAACACGTGAGGAGTGACTACCCCTTTATGATGCCTTGGTAAGATCACACTTGGACTATTGCATACAGTTTTGGTCACCATGATATCAAAAGATGCTGAGACTCTAGAAAGAGTGCAGAGAAGATGATTAGGGAGGTGGAAGCTAAAACTTTTGAAGAATGGTTGCAGGAATTGGGTGCGTCTAACAAAGAGAAGGACTAGGGGTGACATGATAGTAGTCTTCCAATATTTGAGGGGCTGCCACAAAAAAGAGAGGGTCAACTCATTCTTCAAAGCATCTGAAGACAGAGCAAGAAACAAGAATGGAAACTAATCAAGGAGAGAACCAACCTAGAACTAAGAATAAATTTGAGCAAGAAAAATTAATCAGTGGAACAACTTTCTACAGCAACTTTCTACAGTGCTACAACAATGGACATTTTTAAAAAAGAGATCGGACAACCATTTGTCTGAAATGATATAGAGCCGTGATGGCGAACCTATGGCACGCGTGCCACAGGTGGCACATGGAGCCATGTCGTTTGGCACGCCAACTCAGCTCTGGCATGCATGTGTGCGCTGGCCAACTGATTTTTGGGCCTTCTGGGCCCACCAGAAGTAGGGAAATGGCTGTTTCCTGCCTCCGGAGGGCCTGGGGGGGGGCATGGGGAAGGCCCGTTTTTCTTTCTCACTTGGCTCCACATCCTCTGTATGCATCTGGGGAGGGCGAAAACAGCTTTCCCAATCCCCTTGGAGGCCCTCCAGAGGTCCGAAACGGCCTGTTTCCCAACTTCCGGTTGGACAGGAAGTGACATTTTTTGCTGTCCCCAGCCTCCAGAGACTCCTAGAGAGGCTCTTTAGGAAGTTGGGAAATGGGCCGTTTCGGGCCTCCGAGGGGGTGGGGAAGGCTGTTTTCACCCTCCCCCGATGCATAGAGAGGATCTGGAGCCAGGTGAGAAAGAAAAACAGGCCTACCGGGCTATCGTGTGCTAGGAGCGGGGGGGAGGGGGGTTGCACGTGCATGTGTAGGTCGGGACGCATAGAATTATGGGTGTGGGCACGCGCATACACGAACTTCCCCCACCCCCATTCCTGGTACGTGATGGCAAAAAGGTTAGCCATCATTGATATAGAGTTTCCTGTTTCAGCAGCGGGGTTAGACTTGAAAACCTCCAAGGTCCCTTCTAATTATGTTATTCTGTTATCTTCCACTGTTTGCATAGGGATATAAGTTTGATATTGTGAGCCAACTTTTTAAAGAGAAAGCACCCAACTTAACAGAGGGAAAATACCTTCAGTATCATGTTGCTCTTAACACCTGAAGCTCTTATGCCACATGGATTTCCAGGCCCAGATTCAAGTACAGTCCACTTTTCTTGGTCTCTCCAAATACTTCCCTTTTTTTTTTGAACAGCTTATGGAAGGAAAGCATTCATATATCTCCAAGGGGGCAAAAGGCTTTCTCAGCTATCTCAAACCAGAATGATTTCCCCCAAAAGCCCACATTTCAGCATTAAATAAGCAAAAATCAGTGATATGTGCCAAAGGAGTCAAAAAAAGTCAGGACAAGAGCTTGGATTGCACAGCTCTGACACCACTGGGGTAAAAAAATGCTTTTTTTCATTCCAATCTGTGTTATCTGTGTTAAAGAATCTTACACTGCTTTTATCATATATATATATATATATATATATATATATATATATATATATATATATATATATATATATATATATATATATATATATATATATATATATATATATATATATATATATATATATATATATATATACACACACACACACACACACACACACACACACATATACACATTTAACTCTACTCCCAGTGGACTTTGCAACATTCAATGTGTTTCGATTGTACCTTTATATTTGTATTTTATTTTATTCCCCTTACAATCATGTCTTCTTGGCTTGCTTCAGTGGGAAAGTAGATGGCAAACCTAATAAGATTTAGGCACCTGTTTAAAACATTATTATTATTGTTGTTGTTGTTGTTGTTGTTGTTGTTGTTGTTATTATTATTATTATTATTATTATTATTATTATTATTTCAGTTTCTTGACTTTATATCTGTTTTTAATGCCCATAGTTATTTTTAAGTCCCTCCATTGTTTTTAGGGAATTTTTGTGCATAAATTGTCCTACAAAACATTTAATTGAAAATGGTAAAGAAATTAATTGATTAATCAATATTACAACTTGGATATTTTGTAGGATTCACCCAGTGAATTCATTATAATAATATTATAATATAATATAATATAATATAATATAATATAATATAATATAATATAATATAATATAATATAATATAATATAATATAATATAATAATTTAATATAATATAATATAATATAATATAATATAATATAATATAATATAATATAATAATATAATATAATATAATATAATATATAATAATATAATATAGTGTGTCAAAAAAAGTCAAATGACTTCTTTGAAAATAATTTTCTATTTCACAGAATTCATTTTTATTTTGTTTTTTTAATCAAACTTTGAAATAAAACAAGGTTAAAGTCATAATTTGAACTGGCCTACCCACTTTTGGTTCTAACTACTATTTTTAAATTACCAGTAAATCATTTAAACAAATCATTTGAAAGCTCTTGATAACACTGTTTAACCAACCAATTCATTATTCTGTAAACTCAGAAGTCATACCTACCCAAGTAAACAACAGTAGAAAACCTGTTAGCTTTCCCCTTTTATTAACATCTCATAAACACTGGCAGAAACCAGATAAAAATTGTGGGAATAAAATTGCAGCTTTTGTTTGAGTGAATGTTTGCAAATTATTGTACAGTAGAGAAACTTCCCACATACAAACACAATCATTCTTTTGTTTTATCTACATGACTTCATCCTTCAGACTACGTTTAAACTGTCACATCATTAGCACTTGTTTTGTTTATAAAACAAATATGCTTCTATTTTACAGCAGATCTTCAGATTATTAAGAAGTGAAATTTATTCAGCATTCTCAGCTCTGTATACATACATATCATTACGTATAAACCATGAATTAATAATAGGGTTGTGAACTATTTTTAGTTGATCAATTATATTACTCTCAGAATGAATCGATGCGTTTATTGATTACACTTAAATTGATTTGCAAATCATTACCAGAAGGTAAACATAACTGCATTTTAAAGCCTACAAAAAGGTATGAACACAGAATGGTTTAATAAAGTGTAGCTGCTCTTTATTGCTAAAGAACATCCTATCTCCTCACTATCTTCTCTTTCATTTCCTGAAAAACAGAATTAAAGTTTATTTCTCGCCATGGTTGGTATATCTGTTGATGTCTTTATATCTAAAATTGGGAGTGGATTTTTTTTTTTCCCAGAATATCTTCCTCATAAACTTTTTTCTTTGGGGACTTCTGGGGACCAACAAGTCAGTGACACCTGCGATTCCTCTCTTAGTTTTATTTGCTTCCACAAATCCCACCTGGAAAATACGATCCCAATGTCAAATATCCATGTGGTAGAAGGCAGAATGGGAAGTCTTTCAGCTGTTTATAAGACGTGTCTAAAGTGTCTATGGAGATTCTCAGTCATCCAGGTCAGGGCTGGGTTCTACTTACCTTTACTACCGGTTCACAATGGGGTCACGTGTGCGCTCTCTCTTCGCTCGTGTGGGCGCCCACTCTTCTGCACATGCGCAGAAGCGTTCTGATGACATTGGGGTCAGTGGGCGGAGCCTCCCACCAGTTTTACTACCGGTTCTATAGAACCGGTGTGAACCGGGGCAACCCACCACTGATCTAGGTCATGGTTGTCCAAAGGTGCTTTTTTCAAGAGGCAATTGGACTTCCTTGTTTTTCTTTGAAGACGTTTCCCTTCTCATCCAAGAGAAGCTTCTTCAGCTCTGATGAGAAGCGAAACGTCTTCAAAGAAAAACAGGAAAGTCCGGTTGCCCATTGAAAAAAGCACCTTTGGGACGACGTGTCTATAGCTTCATAAATAATTTGGGAGAGGTGGCTGTTAGAACTCTTACAACTCTGTATTTTTATTAGGGATCTTACCAGAGACATTCAACAAAGAATTACAATATTTGATTGTGAATATATTAACAGCGACTAGAATTGTATTTGCAAAAAACTGGAAAGGAGAGAAGATGATTACTGATGAAGAAATTATTAAGAAAAGGTTGGAGTGTGCTGAAATGAGTAGATTGACATTTGAAATAAGAGAACAGGAAAATAAGCAATATTATTTGATATGGGAATTATTTTATTAATGGATAGATAATAAAGCCTGGAGATGAAATATTATATATGAAATGAAATTTGGATAAAATGTTTAAGCACTTGTTTTTTTTTTCTGTTAGAGGTAAGAATATGTGTCATGTAATGAGAGTTTGAAAATTTTTGAGAGCACGAAATGATTTTTACCGATCAAAATACTGTCTGTAAGTGTTTGGAAAGTTGATGTTTTTATGTTGTTTTTGTTTAAAAAATAAAAAACTTTTTGGAAAAAAAAAAAGAACTCTTACAACTCTTTAAGGAAGGCAACCACATCATCTCCCAGGCTCCCCTGAAAAGTGCCTTTATGAATTGCAGACCAAAGCTATATTTGCTATCTGAAGCATCTCTCTGGAAGTGAATCTAAAGGCGCTATTTATGCCATTTTACAGGTTGATCAGTGGGAAATCTTGTTCATAAGGAAACCAACATGTTCAAGCTAAGATATTCATGTATGTCCTTGGTTCAGAACCAACACGCCGTGATTTGGATCTTTCTCCAATCCAGACAAAGAGATGCGGTGGCAATATTCTTCCCCCAGGAGTGGGGAAGGAATGGGGATTTTGCAATATCCTTCCCCCAGGATTGGGGAGGGAATGGGGATTTTGAAGTATCCTTTCCTTGGAGTGGGGTGGGAATGGAGATTTTGCAGTATCCTTCTACTGCCACGCCCACCAAGCCACACTACACCCACCAAGCCACGCCCACAGAACTGGTAGTAAAAAAAAAATGGATTTCACCACTGAGATGTACCCTTTGGCTAACAAAAGTGTCCTCAGACAGGAAGCTGGAGAGAACTTTGCCAAGTTGGGGGAGCCCTGGCTTAACTTTTGCTTAGTGGTTTAATTTTCAGCTTCCTTTGGATAATAGGATCGAATTAGGTATCTCCCTGTGTAGGGCTAAATAACAACACAGAAACAATAAATATCTTTTATCCTTTCTCAAACCAGCTATTAATTTTGTACACCTCTCATGTCTGGAATCTTAAAAATTTATGAGCATAATTACGCTCCCGTTTTTCATAGAGAGTTTTAATGCTATTTTTTATGGTTTATTATTATATTAATCTTTGATACCCCAATCTACCTGAATCTATTAAGTCTTAATGTGGTGCTCAGTAGTCTTCTAGGACTTCAACAGTATAAACTAAGCTTGCAAACTATTCTAAATTCTCTCTCTCTCTCTCTCTCTCTCTCTCTCTCTCTCTCTCTCTCTCTCTCTCTCTCTCTCTCTCTGTCCCTCTCTGTCTGTCTGTGTCTCTGTCTCTCTCTGTCTCTCATCTATTTACCTCTCTCTCCTTTTTGTCTCTTTCAACACTAAAACTTCCTTTTTACAACCCCGTAATCCCTTAATTCAGGTTAGATTTGGAGTGGCTGGCTGGAGCTGAGTGTTTACTGGCCAGAGGTCCTTCCTGACATCACACAAAGTTTGCAGCAGATTTTTTTTTCATTGTACCCTAGGAGAGAAACATCTGCTGGTACCTAGGATTGAACTTTCAAGACAAGTGTCTTCACCACTAGGTCACCATGCCCCTCTCTTGTCGCTTTTAATATTAGTAACTCTAAATTATATTCATACTAGGAAGGAAGTTCCTAGTTCATACTTAGTTCTTCTTTTAAACATAGGGAGATGTCTAGAAATCCTTCCTAGGAAATTTCCAGAAAACCTAGTACCTCCCTTATCTTTATCCCCCAACACATTTGTTTGAAACACAAACTCTTAAAGCGACTTTTGTATTAAAGGCATATTTCTGCAGGTCAATCAATGCCATCGGAAACTTTTCATTCCAAAAGGCTCAGTCAATTGAGTGCCCTCAATGAAGTCAGAAGAGCCTTGATAGTACAGTGGTCTACGCACCCTGTTATTAACACAGCTGCCTGCAATTTACTGCTGGTTCCAATCTCTCCAAGGCTCAAGGTTGACTCAGCCTTCCATCCTTTCTAAGGTAGGTGAAATGAGGACCCAGTTTGTGGGGGCAATAAGCTGACTTTGTATAAATATACAAAAGGATGAAGGCTATTGCTTAACACATTGTAAGCCGCCCTGAGTCTCCGGAGAAGGGCGGCATATAAATCAAATAAAAAAAAAAAAAATGAAGTCAGAATGATCCCTGTGAATATTTATTCTTCAACAGAGAAGAATCTCCAAACCCTCAGCAGCACATTTGTCCATGAATCCCATTTTATAAGTGGCATTTAGGTGGATTTTTAGACCGGTGCATTAGCCTAGAGGTGAAGACGCTCGCCTCCCACTGAGAAGGTTGAGAGTTCAATCCTAGGCAGCGACAGATGTTTCTTTATCAGGGCACAAAGAGAAAATGTCTACTGTGAACCCCATGTAGGTGTTAGGAAAGGTGACCAGCCAGTAAGTGCTCAGCAACATTCTGTCACCCTGACTCCACCCCAAATAATGGGATTAAAGGATTGTAAAAAAAAAAGGTGGATTTTTAAAGCTTGTTTGATTACGTTGCTGCCTTTAATAGTTCAAATGAATGAAGTGTTAGTTGAAGTGAAAGACATCTGTTCCCAGGAATTTTTTTTTTGTGCCTTGCTCTGCGGCGACCTACCTGGATATTTGTCAGGAGGGTTTCTATGGAGGACAATCCATCAGGAAATAGAAAAGGAGACGGGAACCCGGGAGGAAGAGGTTGTCCGTGGCCAGTTAGCGAAAGTTTGTCAAGGCTGTCTCTTGTGGTTGGTGTGGAGAGCGGGGTCTCATCTGTATGTGATTGAAACAAAAATATAGAACAAGTTACGCTTGTCTGTTTTTATTAGACCTCAGTAATGGCTTCCCTAGTGATTTCCAGAACATTTATTGCAAATTGGTTCCTGCTATCAGGAGAAAATGCTTTCTGCTGAATTTTCTTTAATGAAAAAGCGGTGGAGATACAACCAGATAGCATTAATGAGTAACTTTATAAGCCTTTTAAATGCAGCCTCTAATGAGACTGAGTTTACAGTGCCATAGAATCTTTTTAAAACTAATATTATCTCACACATACTTGTGATAATATATTTAGGCTGACTTTATGGGTAAGTTCCCAATTATCTCATTTTAGCCTGCGCACTGTCTATATGGACAATGGAATGTTTCTCGCTATGATACATATTTTATATGGACCACTTATGATTTATGTTCAAATTATTCTGTGCGTTTACCCAGCGTCAACTATCTCCTTCATCAACAACAGCAAAATGAATAGTCTTCCTCAATTAAGTGCCCATTTCTGAAGAGATGATCTCCACTCCAGCAGACATCTTAGAGATGTGAAAATTTTGGTCTCTCTCTTTCCCCTACACCTATTCCAAAGTTGTGTGGAAATTGGGAATTCCATTTGGAATAGATACTACCAAGCCTGTTCAGTTTTTCAAAAATACGGACTCTTGTTTTTTTTACCACCTCGTAAGAATTTCTACAATTAAACAATGTTTTTGCATAAAGAAAACTCTGGCATAGTTCATCTGAAAATAACTTCAATGTTTCTTCCCTATTTTTCTTGGCAACAAGTTCAGATAGGAGTTGTTGGTTGGTTTTTTTTTTTTTTTTTTAAATCTCCCTCAGAAAATTCCATTACAAAGACAATAGATAGCAATGGCAGTCTTGACAGCAGCACTGTTGGCGGTAATTTATTTTTTAAAAGAATAATTTGGGGGACTATCCTTCTGCTTTGTAATTTGCGGGGAAAGTATTAAAGGTAGAGAACTATGGGAAAACCTTTAAACAGGAAAAGGAATAATTAAGTTATAACTGCGGCTAGCCTAAGACGCCAGTTTTTCAGTATAATGCATTTCGATTGTTTTCTCTAAAGTAGCTGTACTTTACAGAAGACTGGGGGAAAAAGATTAAAACTCTTGTTTATGCAGAAGTACCAAAAAAAAAAAAGAAGAAGAAGAAAGAAAGAAACTCACACAAGAAAGTAGTTCTTCTGAATTTTAATAAATATATAATCTATGCTGAGTTACTGTTAAACACCAAATCAGGGTAGTTATTTAAACTTTTGTCTCATTTTTGGCCTTTTGAGAAATGAGCAAGTGTTTAATTTTGCAAATTAAAGTGTTGTTAAAAGAAGATGTAGGGTTTTATGGATGTTTTTTTACTGCATGCTAAACTGCTTAGAATTGAGGGTGGGAGGGAGGGAGGGAGGGAGGGAGGGAGGGAGGGAGGAAGGAAGGAAGGAAGGAAGGAAGGAAGGAAGGAAGGAAGGAAGGAAGGAAGGAAGGAAGGAAGGAAGGAAGGAAGGAAGTTTTTTCTGCAAGTCTGATTTGAACCTCAACTCTTGACCACAAGAGCAAAAAAAAGAAAGATCCAAATTACATAAAGAGAAAGAGTATTGGTGATAGAAGGAACTTCCTATTCTTATTAGTCTGCACTACTATTAATCTTCTCATCATTCCCATCACCCATCTCCTTCCACTTATGACTGTATGACTGCAATTTTGTTGCTTGTATCCTTACTGTTAAGGATACTGGTGTTGTGTTACCAACCAGCAGAGTAAATGCACAAGGAAACGTTGCTCAGAGCAATGAATAAAAGATATGCAAACTGGTTTATCAAAAGCTTACTTTATAGTAGAAAAACAGTCTCATAGTCTTTAAACAAATTCCAAGTCTTTGCCAGTTAAATCAGTCCAGTAGTTACAGATATCTTCTTACCAAACAGACAGTAGTTGGTTAGAATAACAAACTCACTCTGGTTCACAAACCACGATGATAGCAGATAGCAACTCCTCACTATGGCAGCATATTGTACTCTGGTAGCATATCACATCAGCTTCATACACAATGGCAGCATATCATAGCAGCAACTGAACACGTTACAATACCTTGCTTAAATACTCTCACAACCAGTGATTACCTAATTACGGCATGACTCAGCATTAAAGTCACATAATACATTTACAGATTAAAGTTACAGTACACTTATATTGCCTGGACAACTTGTTAGGCTCAAACCATATCCTAACACTTCCAATTTATATTGATATTGTTTCCTGATTGCTTATTTGTACCCTATGACTATCATTAAGTGTTGTACCTTATGATTCTTGATGAATATATATTTTCTTTTATGTACACTGACAGCCTATGCACCAAGACAAATTGCTTGTGTGTCCAATCACACTTGGCCAATAAAAAAATCTAATCTATTCTATTTTATTCTGTTCTGTTCTGTTCTGTTCTGTTCCGTTCCGTTCCGTTCCGTTCTGTTCTTTCTGTTCTATTATTTTGCTTAAGAAAAGTGAAAATGTGTCTGTGTAAGGCACACACAGAGTCTTTGTTTTTCTCTTCACTTTCTAAGTACCTCCAAATTTAAAACTAGGAAATTCTTGTTAGTCATACGCATGTAATCAGTCCTGTCTGAATTCAACGTTCTCTTTTATACAATCGCTAACTGAAATAACAGTAGCTCTACTGACCTATAATGTCAGAAGAAGGGACTGAACTTAAGTTGAACTATTTTGATGAATGTTTAACTTAAAGACAAATAATCTTTCATAACGCGACTTTGTGTCTTTTTTTTTTTTATATCCTGCATGAAATAAACTCTGGGTGAACATATTGGAAAGAAAACAAATGCATATCTCATATACAGGAAGAGTGGCTATTTGTAGATGCGAGATAAGCGAAGACTGAGAGAAACTTGGGAAAAAGTCCTGGTATTTTTTTTTTTAAAGGAAAAGCAACCGTATTGTACATATGAACTAATTAAAAATAGCACAACTGTCTTTAAACCTAGCAGTGCCATAACCTTGCTTCTAGCAAATCATTAACAGGGTGTGAGAGACGAAGATGCTTAATTCCTTTTGCATAAAAACAACCAAGGGATACCACATGTTCTCAAAGCCTTTGTCCGTATCCCTAAGCGATGTTTGATTATGACACAAAGTTTCTCACTGATCTTTCCCGTCATGACCCGATGCTCAGAATGACTGCAGAAGAAAGAGGAGGTGGAAAATATTCACCCTTTTACTCAGGAGTGGTATTCATTTACTTTCCCTACCAGTTCACAAATGTGACCGGGCCCCGTCCACACATGCGCCCAGCCTCAAAAACGTGCCTAAATAGGATGGCATAGAGCTGCTACTGGTTCGGGCGAACAGGTCTGAACCGGCTGGATACCACCTCTGCTTTTACTGATGGAATTATGCTTATAAGGGGAATAACATGACCAGATGAATCCTTTGTTGTGGACCATCAGAGCAAGATGTAAATTATCTTGTTGTCCTAAGACCACAATTGAGCCCAAAACTCCTGCTGTTAAGTGAGATGTTTGTTAACCAGGTTTCGCCCCCTTTTACGACCCTTTCTCGACACAGTTGTGAAGTGAATCATCGCAGTTGTTCAGTTAGTAACACAGTTGTTAAGTGAACCTGGCTTCCCCATTGACTTTGCTTGTCAGAGGGTTACAAAAAGTGGATCGAAGGACACCGCAATCGTCATAAATATGTGTCATTTGTCAAGCGACCGAATTTGGATCACATGACCTCAGGGATGCTGCAATGGTCATGCGAAAGATGGTCTCAAGTTACTTTTTTCAGTGCGTTTGTAATTTCAAACGGTCACTAAATGAATTGTCGTAAGCCAAAGTCCTTACTGTAAACCTGACATCTGTAAACCTGTAAACCTGACATCTGTAAACCTGTAAACCTGACATCTGTATTATATGGCAAGGCCCACGTTCCTACAGAGAGTAAACTGTTTTGAACTGAGGCAGCCATTTCAACTTACCAAGCTCAAAATTACACTCCACTGCAGTCAAGCACGCAAGAAGCAGAACATTTTAGCTTATATTTCAAATGTAGCATGGCTTTTATTTAATTAGACTATTTCACTATTCAGAAAATACTTGGGATGCCAAGTTACTCAACCCCGATGATCCAACCACCAACCTTTCAACCTACCAACTACCCTTTTTTCTGTCTTTCAACCACAGCTTGGTCTATCTCAATTAGCAATTGTAATGTTCCTTCACAGGTTGCTAAGTTACAAATAGATATTTCAAGGGAAATAAAAGAACAGGCCTTCTCTTCTGACTACCAACACTTCTTTCTTCAAATGACACTTTAGAAGTTGGTCTCTTTTAACTTTCTTTCCTCTTATAAAACTAACTCCCTTCCTCCCTCTCTCCCTCCGTCCTTCCCTCCAGTGGTAGGTTTCCAATTTTCTTACCACCAGTTTGCCCTGTGCGCGCACGCTCCTTCTGTGCATGTGTCCAGCCTTCGCACATGCTTGTGTGCCTCCCGTGCATGCGCTCAGCCTTGAAAACATGCCTAAGTAGGACATCATAGAGCCGGGGCAAGTGGGCAGTCCCATTCACAGTTGCCGCTACCAGTTCGCCCGAACTGGTACAAACCAGCTGAATATCACCTCTTCCTCCCTCCCTCCCTCCCTCCCTTCCTTTCTTCCTCAACTCTAAGCAGCTTACAATGCAGTAAAAAAACATCCATTCCCTCCTTTCTGCCTTTCCTGGTATCTATCCTCTGCCAAGCTAGACCAAGCAACTTCTCCTCCGTCATCTATATAAATCTTAACATTCCTCCCTTCATCGAAAAGATATGCAAGAAGTAAGGAGGAGGGGGGGGAAAGCTTTCCTTTCATCATAGAAGTTAAAATTTGATTATTTCCTAAGACGTTGGAATACATTCCATAACACCAAGATTACAAAAGCTGTTTGCAGAGATATTCACTGATGCAGCTAAAATCACAATTAATTTTGAGGCAAAGGTGGAGAGACATGGATATAGTCTTTCATGCAAACGGTTCATTAACAGACTGAATCTAATAGTTGTGCAACAAAGTGTTTTTACTGTGGTTTCCATTTCACCACCCATCATTTACTATAGCCTGTCGGTAGTTGGAATAAGCCCTAGGAGCAAGGAGATGACTTCTTACTCCATGGAAAGGTCAGGCATGTTTTCAGAAGTTCACACTTTAGTTTTGAAGTACGTTATAAAAACCATGAATTAGAAGAAGATGGAAAAGCTTTTCCAAGCTTTTAATATTTTCTTTGGAGAACTTCCAAAGCAGCAAAGGCTGGCCATTTCTAATTTCTAAAGTGCGATTAAGGTAAGACACACAAAAGCACAAATCTCACCAAGACAGTTGTGAAATTGGCACCTGGGTGAGCAGTTTTACCTTTCATCTCATCTCCCGTCTCCAGAGTTTGCAATCTTGCTAATAGCAGGTACACAGAGATACGTGTCTTTATGTAGTCTTCAATCCGAATATGAAAACATTATAAAGTATGAATGTAAGGGCCTCTTGATTTCTGTTTAATTTTAATTATGCACCCACAATGTCAACTAAAGGGCAAGGAACACAGATTTTTGGTTCCGTCTTTGAACTGAGCTTTATAAATGTAATTTTTTTTGACATATGCTGCATTGTCAGTCTTAGAAAAAAATTACTCACTCTCAAACAAAGCCTTGGGGAGAATAAAAAAAACGGAGAAGAACAGCTGGTTTTCCGCGAATCTCCCCTGATGAGGACGTATTACTAATTTGCAGAAAGTCCTATGGATCGTGGGTGCTGGTTTCTATTTCGCTAACCTCATTTCAAATGCCAGGGGAAATATTAAATAAACCTTTACATCAGTAGTGGGTTTCAATTTCGGCCGCTATCGGTTCACTCGTGGGCTAGGAAGCTTGTGCGCATGCACAGAGATGTCTGGGCAGGTGGGCGGAGCCTCCCGCCACCACCGCTACCAGTTTGCCCCGATCCGGGGCAAACCAGTAGCAACCCACCATTGCGTTACATATGAGGTTCTACCTACAGGTAGTATATATTTATTACTATAAGTAAAGATACTCTATCTTTATTAATAATATAAATGTCCGTTCTGGTTGTTAGAGGTAACCTTACTAGCCGATGTTCCAACAGGCCAAACAATAAGAAGAAACAAGTCACAGCAGTAAAGAACAATTCAAGCAATAAGATTTTGAGCTGTATGGGACTTCCTCCATTTATGAATTTGGGACCTCCGATTCCCACAAATTATGATTTAACTCTTTGTACTGCCATATTTGATGTCCCACTCCTCCCCCACACACATGGCAATAATTCTACAGGGGTTTATTCAAACCCCCCAAAAAAGGTCCTTAGAAAACATTCCCATCACACAAGTTTAGATTCTGAGTTCAGCACAGCAAGAGTCGCTGGGTAACTGAGTCCACAGGCACACAAGCAGTCCAGGAGTTGAACAGTCCAGGATACAAGGCACAAACACACAAGGCACAGAACTAGGCATGTTGCTCCAGCAACACTATTCCTCAGGGCTGGGTTAAGTAGGCAATGCCAGTGAAACCCTTCATGAGATGTGAGGTTGCTGTTGTGACTGAGGCCCAAGCAGGGGTGGGTTCTAAATTTTTTTACTACCGGTTCTGTGGGCGTGGCTTATTTTGTGGGTGTGGCTTGGAGGTCATGTGACTAGGTGGGCGTGGCTAGCTGGTCAGAGTCATTTCTGGAAGGTCCTCGCACTTACAACCAGTCCTCGCACTTACGACCCGACTCATTTGTTTGCTTTTAACACTGATCAGCTGTAGGGCGGCCCTTTGAAGCCCCGCGGCAAGAGTTTAAACAGTTTTTTTCCCTCTAGTCATCAGCTGGGCCTCAGGAGGCAGCAATAGATTGGGGGTGGGACCAAATAAAAGGTAAGAATAACGTGGGTGGGTGGGGGGTGGGGGGAGGGCGGGGGGGGGGAGAACTGGTTCGGTGACGTCATATCGTCACTGCTACCGGCTCGGCCGAACCGGACCGAACTGGGAGGAACCCACCACTAGGCCCAAGTAGTGATTACCAAACACAATTCAGTCCTCAACAAACTTATTTTATTAAAACAGCTGAGAATTAATTCATTCTCAGCTTAGTCCAAAACAAATTCTTCATAACCTGCCCGTTGGCTTTATCACCAAACTTTGATGTCTTTGGCAGTCTGCCAAAGGCTTTTCTTGGCAAACCCCACACAAAGTTTATTTATTTATTTATTTATTGGTTCGATTTATATGCCGCCATTTTCCGGAGACTCAGGGCGGCTTACAATGCGTTAAGCAATAGCCTTCATACTTTTGTATGTACCTGCTTTTGGGCCCCCCTATGTGGTGTTCTTTTTTATACAATGTCAGCTTATTGCCCCCACAAACCGGGTCCTCATTTTACCTACCTCGGAAGGATGGAAGGCTGAGTCAACCTTGAGCCTGGGGAGATTCGAACTTGCAGTAATTGCAGGTGGCTGGTGTTACTTAACAGTGCTTTAGTCTGCTGCGCCACCAAGAGACGCTGACAAGAAGCACTGGAATCAACATTGCTTTTCTACAGAGAGAGAGAGAGAGAGAGAGAGGGAGGGAGGGAGAGGGAGAGAAAGAGAGAAGCGGAACCTGGGCCATCTGTCACCCTTCAGATGGAGAGTTAAGAGCCCCCAGGTCTGGATGTGGCTGATGAAGAAGAAGAGGAACAGCTGGGTCCTGTGCCTGACACATAGCTGCGCAGAAGCATAGGGAGACCAGTGGAAAGCCTTGGGCCGATCCTGGTGAAGGAAGAGCCACTGCTGCTAGCAAGGCTCCACCCTAGCTTTGGGGATAGAAGGCAGGAGGTGGAGATGAATAGGTCTGGCAGACAAAAGAGCCTTGGTAGTACAGTGGTCTAAGGCACCCTGTTATTAAGCTGGTTATTAAGACCAGCTGCCTGCAATTACTGCAGGTTCGAACCTCGCCAAGGCTCAAGGTTGACTCAGCCTTCCATCCTTTCTAAGGTAGGTAAATTGAGGACCCAGTTGTGGGGGCAATAAGCTGACTTTGTATAAATATACAAAAGGATGAAGGCTATTGCTTAGCGCATTGTAAGCCGCCCTGAGTCTCCGGAGAAGGGCGGCATATAAGTCAAATTAAAAAAAAAAAACAACTATTAATCTTCTGGCCGGATGGCCTTGTTAGCCTGCGAGAGACACTTTTTGCTGGGGCTGCCAGCATTCCTAATAAAGAAATCCTTTAGAGGGTTCACTTTAGAGGGTTTGTCATGTTTGGGGAGCTGGGACAGAACAACAGAGAAACAGAAATTTGGAGATATTTTGGACATGGACCATTAAAATGTCATTTATTAGTTGAGTGATCAAAAAAATGTTTAGATCAATTATAGGTGAAATGAATATGTGTAGTTCTTTCAGTTCTTGGGATAGTTATTTATTTATTTTTATTTGTTTATTTTTCAGATTTCTATACCGCCCTTCTCCTTTCGGACTCAGGGCGGTGAACAGCCAAGTAAAACACTTTATACACAAAAGTTAAAATAGATTTTATATATATATATATATATATATATATTATATATATATATATATATATATATATATATATATATATATATATATATATATATATATATATATATATATATATATATATATATATATATATATATATATATATATATATATATATATATATATATATATATATATATATATATATTGATTTATATGCCGCCCTTCTCCGGAGACTCAGGGCGGCTTACAATGCGTTAAGCAATAGCCTTCATACTTTTGTATATTTATACAAAGTCAGCTTATTGCCCTCACAAACTGGGTCCTCATTTCACCTACCTTAGAAAGGATGGAAGGCTGAGTCAACCTTGAGCCTTGGAGAGATTCGAACCAGCAGTAAATTGCAGGCAGCTGTGTTAATAACAGGGTGCGTAGACCACTGTACTATCAAGGCTCTTTTAAAATTAAATAATTTGGCCCATAATTTAAAACATTTCAATTTAAAACCAATTTTAAAAACCCATCATAAAATCAGGACAGTCCGGCTAACTGAAAGAAGTAGGTTTTAAGGGCCCGACGAAAGTTGAGTTGAGTCTCAGATTGTATTTAATTGTATCGTATTGTATCACATCTTTCTTTTCTGGTTCTTTTTTCACTGTTTATGTTATCTTCCTCCCCACTCTTTCCATTATAAGTTATCTGGAGTCAGAAGAGATCTAAATTTAATTGAATAAATAAATAGAAGTGCTTGTGTACATTGACCACAATGATGTCATAGAATGAAATGCTAAAACATTTGAGATGCTTTATTTAACGATGACATGTTTTACATTGTAAGTAAATAAATTAAGTTTCCCAAGCATTTCACCTTCTCCCCCCTTCATTCATTTAAAAAGTTAGTGTTCCACTATTCGCCTTTTGAAACTTATACTAGAAACATACATTCCTTATATAACTGTTTGACAATTCTGTATTTTAAATATTTTAACTGATCTGACGTTCTAATATACTACTGCCAGTATTTAATATTATCCCTTATAGATAATTTTATGGCAACAGAAAATGCCAGCTTTATAAGAAGTTACGTTTTGCATTTTAAGCAGAACAGAACTGTGGAAATATATTTATATTTTAGAGCCCAAATATTCATGGCAGCCAAAGTTGTCTGAGCTGATTACCAATTTACTTAAAATATGAAGTGTTTCTGAGTGTGTGTGTGAGAGAGAATGAGAGGGAGAGAGATAGAGGGAGGGAAGGAGGGAGAGAAGAAGAAGAAGAAGAAGAAGAAGAAGAAGAAGAAGAAGAAGAAGAAGAAGAAGAAGAAGAAGAAGAAGAAGAAGAAGAAGAAGAAGAAGAAGAAGAAGAAGAAGAGGAGGAGGAGGAGGAGGAGGAGGAGGAGGAGGAGGAGGAGGAGGAGGAGGAGGAGGAGGAGGAGGAGGAGGAAGAGGAGGAGAAGGAGAAGAAGGAGAAGGAAGAGGAAGAGGAAGAGGAGGAGGAGGGTAATAAAATAGAATACAATCAATGATTGTCAAGTGTACATTACAAGATTGAAACAGAGTCTTATAAAACATGGTGTAGTTTGAGATTTGTCTGTTATCACTAAATCCCACCTGCTCCCCCCATCCTCCCAGGATCCTTCCAAAGGCTGCCCATATTTTAATATACTCCTTGACAGTTCATCATAAGTAGGTGATGGATGTGAATATTTTTTTCCAGTGTGTGTACCCCATTTTTTTCATTCTGCATGAAAAGTTTTATGGGGAGGCTATTTGTCCCAACAGGAGGAATAAAACAGTTATTAATATCGGCGAAGCTTGCAAAACATGGGACTCCAGGACCTAAATTTCATCCACCAACTCTATTTGTGCAAATCTAAGATAACCACAGCCCAAATGACTTTCTACACTGCATTGATATTTTTCACTTTAAGGCACCGATGGACAGTTATGTGTTTCTAGGGAAATAAATCCAACAGTATAGTACTTTCTTTTTTTTTCGTTCTAAAAGGAACTATGGGTCTAGCTGTTGACTTCTTAGAAAAATTGAACTTTACCAACAGTGAAGAACAGTACCTGAAAATAGTTGGGATGACACTGAGTATAAATACAAAGGCTTGCACAAAAAGGTAAATTCCATTACTGCCTGTAACATAGTAGAGCCCTGAACATTAGAAAATACAACATAGAATAACTAGAGTTGGAAGGGACCTTCTAGAGGTCCTCTAGTCCAACCCCCTACTTGAGCAGGAGACTCTATACCATTCCAGACAAATAGCTTTCCAGTCTCTCCTGGAAAGCCTCCATTGATGGGGCATCTACAACTTTGGAAGGCAAACCATTCCACTGGTTGATTGTACTCACTGTTTGGAAATGTCTCCGTAGTCCTAGGTTGCTTCTCTCTTTGATTAGTTTCCATCTATTGTTTCTTATCATCCCTTCAGGTGCTTTGGAAAATAGTTTGACCCCCTTGTTTTAGTGGCAGCCCCTCAAATACTGGAATACTGCTACCATATTACACTCTACCTCCTTCTCACTAGACTAGGCAGACCCAATTCCTTGTGTTCAGGAACAAAATCATTTAGTCTCAATCTTAAACTTGTTTTTCTGGAAATAACTCATTCTGAACTCAGTGAATTTACTCTTGAGAATCAGTGGCTAAAATAACAACTACTTAGTTTATTTTAAAAAATATGTACATTTCCTCATTTTACTAGGGCAGGGGTCGGCAGCCTTAAACACTCAGAGAGCCACAAAAGTCCTAACCCGTTCAATTCTGGAGCAGACCGGAAGTCTGGTTCCCCCACCATAGAGTCTCCTCCTAGCGCGTCATCCTTTTTCCTCTGCAAACCGGAAGTCCGGTTCCCCCACCATAGAGTCTCCTCCTAGCGCGGCATCTTTTTTCCTCTACCTGTCCTACCCGAAAGCTCTATCAATTGTGGAGCCGACTGGCAAAAAGGAACCGCAGCAGAGGGATGAAAGAGCCACATGCGGCTCCAGAGCCACAGGTTGCTGACCCCTGCAGTAGGGTATTTGAGTGGTTTACAAGGATACAATGAAAGTATCCATATCAGAAACACTGAAAGCAAAATAAATAAAAGCATTGCAATATGAAACACAAACTTGTTTCTTATTCAGACTCAGAGGCAGAATCTGTCTTACTATTAAAATGTCCACTGTATACTCAGTGGCAATCAATACTTAATACTTCCTTTTTAAGTAATAACATTATTACATTTTAAACATGAAAAATAAAAAAAAATTAACAGAAACTAATAACTAAGATTATAATATTATTTTAAGAAAAATAAGTTAATACTTCTAATTGTTAACAACTCTTAATTGCCATCGTAACCTTTCTCCTGGATAACTATTCTTTATAAATCTCCAAGAAGCAACATTTTTATTAATAGTGTGTTGTTAATTGTTATGGTTACAGGATTTTCTTTCAATTTTTAAGAGTTATTTATATTCTTTTTATATTCATGGTATCCATATTGCTGATTTTTTCCCCTGGTTTATTTTTTTTTATTTGGTCCATATATAAAGATTTGATTTGGATACATTTATATTTTTAACATCTTTATTTATTTATACAATGTTTAAAATGCCAAAGTAACTTCCTGGCATGCATTTCCTATGTTTAACCACAATACATTTAGGAGAATTTCTCAAGTACCGTTCAGTCACTTGCTATGTAAATCAGAATTTTTTTCCCCCTGCCTGGCTAAAGTTTAGAAGCTTCTGTCTTCCAGAGACAATAAATCTTGAGTGTCCATATCCTAATATATTTCTTAAAATATCCACCAAATTCTTCCACAAGAACATCAATTCTGAAAGTCCATCAGGAAGACCAGCTTTGCTAGATAGTCCTCAAGCCATTGAAGGCACAAATTGCTCCCCAGATGAAATGCAGTCACCTCTTGATGAGTAGGTTACACTCTTCATAACCCAACAAGGAGATCAACTTGCGCCCTATAGAATATTTCACAGGTCTCACTCTCCTTTCCCCACAAACGTTTCCAATTTTCCAGGACTAGGATCTCGGGAACATCTCCCGCTAGCTTAAGGAACAGATTCTATAAAGACAAATATAATTTCACCAATCAGGACAGAAGGAAGACATCAGGATGGTTTACTGCTGTGATTCACTTTTTTTTTTTGAATGCAAAAGCTATTTGGAACTACCTGAATGAGTCCAGTTAATTGTTGCACGAGAAGAATTTCAAGAGAAGGTGGGAATTGGGGTTTCTGAGGCCCACTGACTCCTTGACAGTGACTCCAAGTGCTTTCTTATTTCTGAGGAAAACCTCACTCCACCCCCAAATAATCTGTATTATTAATCTTTGAAGTTCCAAAAGAGAGAAGACTGGAAAATAAGAACATGGGAAGAGAGTTGGTTTTTCTCCCCCTAGAAATATTCCATAAATTCCACCATGCTATGTACAGATTAGGTAATGGTAAAGGTTCCCCTTACAAATATGTGCTAGTTATTCCTAACTCTAGGGGGCAGTGCTCATCTCCATTTCAAAGCCAAAGAGCCAGCGCTGTCCGAAGACATCTCCGTGATCATATGGCTAACATGACTAAACGCCAAAATTGCATGGAACGCTGTTACCTTCCCACCAAAGGTGGTCCCTATTTTTCTATTTGCATTTTTTACCTGCTTTCGAACTGCTGGGTTGGCAGAAGCTGGGACAAGTCACGGGAGCTCACCCCGTTACGCGGCACTAGGGATTTGAACCGCTGAACTGCCAACCCTTTGATCGACAAGCTCAGCATCTTAGCCACTGAGCCACCACGTCCCCAATGTACAGATTGCCTATTTATTAATTCCATCTAGGAGTTACTTGAAATGGAGACTCCAGTTCCCCACCTTGTATGAACTGTGAATTAATTTGCATTTTAAACTGCAAATAATCTTTTATTACATTACATAATGAACTTCTTTTAAGGGACGTACTTATGCTCTTTTAAAAGCACACCTGGTGTGCTTCAGGTCCACATCTAAAAATGTGAATGAAACAAACAGAGGTAACCAATATGGCTTTGAAAAAGGGGGCATATTCAAAAGCTGCAGGGGTCTGCAGCTACTACTGGTTCCTCTTAAGTTGTATACTTGGATCTTTCCTGCTGGGGCTTGAACTGGCCCTTTTGATGTTTGCTACAATTAAAAGGGAAACCCAGATTAAGGATTTATGACAATAAATATGAATATTTCTACATCAGGATATGCAGTCATCAGGGACGCGGTGGCTCAGTGGCTAAGATGCTGAGCATGCCGATCGAAAGGTCGGCAGTTCAGCGGTTCAAATCTCTAGTGCCATGTAATGGGGTGAGCTCCCGTTACTTGTCCCAGCTTCTGCCAACCTAGCAGTTCGAAAGCAGATAAAAAATGCAAATAAAAAAATAGGGACCACCTTTGGTGGGAAGGTAACAGCGTTCCGTGCGCCTTTGGCATTTAGTCATGCCGCCCACATGACCACGGAGATGTCTTCGGACAGAACTGGCTCTTCGGCTTTGAAACGGAGATGAGCACCGCCCCCTAGAGTCAGGAACGACTAGCACAAATGTGTGAGGGGAACCTTTACCTTTACCTTTTATACAGTCATTTAACTTTTATTTCAACAGAAGAGGGCTCACTCAAGACATGCAGTGAACAGGAATGATACACCCTTGAACATAGCTCTATAATTCTTCTAACGTGGAGGAAAAAATTAAGCTATAAAATAATTTCTTATCAATGTAGAAATTACTTAACCAACGACGATCTCTCTCACCAAAGTTTATGCTACAATAAAAATGATATTCTCCAAGCTGCATAAAAATCCTTCATACTTTGTTAATTGCTTTGAACTGATTGTACATCCCTATCTCAAGTCAATTAATTCTGATGAAGTTAGCAAACTCTGCCGTGGGAATGCTGATCAGTAGAGATGGGGGAAGAAATGTAATTTTAATCAAAACAACCAAACTGAGAATCAATGCGCAAGTTGGATCTGATTCCTACATATCTATATTTTTCCAAGTTTGAAGTGCAATTTGTGAGTCATTAAATGCATAACAAAAAGACATCTGGTAGGCATTGGGTCTTATACCCAAAAATGCTTTCTGTTACCAAAATTAAGTAGATCTTAAAAAACCCTGACAAAAATTATTTATAGTAAAAAAAAGTTTGCTCTTTCTTTCTTTCTTTCTTTCTTTCTTTCTTTCTTTCTTTCTTTCTTTCTTTCTTTCTTTCTTTCTTTCTTTCTTCCTTCCTTCCTTCCTTCCTTCCTTCCTTCCTTCCTTCCTTCCTTCCTTCCTTTGTTTTAATTGCAAGTTTCCAATAAAAGTGGGGAATGAAAGCAAGGCTTTGAAAACAATTTATATATTTATAAAAGTACATACATATTTATCTACCATCTATTTCACTTATCTATCTATATCTCTCACATATGTGCTATTTTTGTTTTAACTGCAAATTCCCAATAAAGAAAAGGAATGAAAGTAAGGATTTAAAAATAAGCAGCTCAGTAAAATGACATGTTTTGTCATTTTAATAGAGGTAAACAGAACTAGCAAAGCAAAGGAATTAAACAGAAAAAAAATAGATAATGGGACAACAAAGCTCTTTGCAGAATGAATTTCGGGTCAAGAATTGTCAAGCTAATATTCATCTTTAATTTCAAGGACCATTTTTTTTTTTTGCTTGAGCCTTGGCCTTCACCCTTTTCCTGTTTTACTTTGTGATTTTAAATTAAATAGTGTGTGGGAAATTAACCTCATTCCTCATAGCCATTCTTCTACTACTGTTATACTTTCTTAGCTATTTTAATAAACCCACAAAATGATTGCAACAGGAGCAGGAGTTGGGTTCTGTCCCTCTTAAAATTGAAGCCATTGAGAAGAATTATGACTATAATTTATATCACCTATAAATCCATGCTCTTCCCTTCCCTCCCCTTCGTTCTGATATATACGTTGAAATTTCACTCAAAAGATCCTAGATTTCAGATGTCATGATCCAACATATAAAGAACAGAACAGTCTACAGTGCACACCATCCTGGTACCCTCATCCATCATTTTAAATCGTTCCTTGTTTAAATTATGTAAAATGAAATTACCTTCATTTCTGTTGATCGGGGACAAATGAAAAATACATTGGATGTGAAATATTGTACTTGCCTGGGAAATCAGATTTCAAATGAAAATCAACATATTTCTAAACCAAACACATTTCATCATCTGTCAAGAAAAATAGTCCACTTTACTAAATAAAGTCTTGGTGTTGACCATGCCTCCTACTCCCTACTGGAAATCATCAGCCAACATTAGGTATAATTGCCATATAAAGAACAACTGGATATAATGGGGTGAAATGGACAGTATTGCCTTTATCACAAGTGAGAATAAATCTAATGGGTGAAATTCCTGATTCTGACTGCTATGCATAATAGCAAGGCTCTGTATAATTCTACATCTTCTTATTTGAAGGGTTCCTTTTCTACATTTGCCTTCCTGTGCAACCTAACCACCACAGAAGAAGGAGAAGGAGGAGGAGGAGGAGGAGGAGGAGGAGGAGGAGGAGGAGGAGGAGGAGGAGGAGGAGGAGGAGGAGGAGGAGGAGGAGGAGGAGGAGGGGGAGGGGGAGGAGGAGGAGGAGAAAATGACGATGATGATGATGACAATGATGATGATGATGATGATGATGATGATGAAAAGAAGGAGAAGAAGAAGGAAAAGGAGAAGGAGAAGGAGAAGGAGAAGAAGAAGAAGAAGAAGAAGAAGAAGAAGAAGAAGAAGAAGAAGAAGAAGAAGAAGAAGAAGAAGAAGAAGAAGAAGTACTGCATGTATAATCATTTTTAGGAATGGTGTAATAGGAAGTCCTGTACACAGTGTCTACTTCTTTAAGCATGAAATTGATTTCTTTCTAGTCAAATATATACAGAGAGAGAGGGAGGGCGGGAGAGGGCGGGAAAGGGCGGGAGAGGGCGGGAGAGGGCGGGAGAGGGAGAGGGCAGGAGAGGGAAAGGGGGAAGGAGAGAAGGAGGGAGGGAGAGAGAGAGAGAGAGAGAGAGAGAGAAAGGGAGAGGGAGGGAAAGGGAGGGAAAGGGAGAGAGAGATATGATGGTAGCCCTTTCTGCATTTATGCAACACTGCATGGGATAATCAAATATCAAACTGAAATTGCAGGATAGCACAGCCAAACATGATTATGCCCCGTAAGGTCCATATTGTAGACATCAATGAAATAGAGACCATAGGGCACAGAGATCATTTGCACTGAATGAATATTATTCATCCTATCATACCACGTGTCATTCTATCTGTCATCAGATTGAAAACAACATATAAAATTCATCTTCATCCAAAAAAAAAAAAAAAAGAAGAAGAAGAAGAAGAAGAAGAAGAAAACATAACATCAAACTGATGTCACAATAAAGAATCAGGATTTTTTTTTTTTTTGGTCAGATTGATTTGGTACAATTTGATGAGCTAATTGCAGGAGCCATTTAGAGAAGCAAAGTCTAATCAGAGAGTGGAGCAGAGGTGATAGGAAGTGTCAAAGGCTTTGACCCCACCCAAATGGTTTTGAAGAAAAATTCAGAAAGATTTAGTATGAAAAAGACTAAAATTCATCTTATTTATCATCTTTCTGTCTGTAGCTCCCCTGGACGTATCTGTCACATCTTAGCACTCTGAATTCTATTTCAATCCATTGGTTCCAGCTGTTTGAAACCCAATGCGCCTGGAATGATGGTACTATTGGGGAGTAACAACTGGAAATACAGAGCTGAAGAAGCTTCTTGGATGAGAAGGAGAATGCCTTCAAAGAAAAACCAGAAAGTCCAGCTGTCTCTTGAAAAAGCACCTTTAGGACAACCGTGACCTGGATGACTGAGACTCTCCGTAAACTGGAAATATTGAGACAATGTTTATTCAAATGAGGCAACTTACTGCTGAAATTATGACCTTGGATCAGTGGTGAAATCCAAAAATTTTTATTACCGGTTCTGTGGGCATGGCTTAGTGGGCATGGTGTGGTGTGGCTTGGTGGGCGTGACAGGGGAAGGATACTGCAAAATCTCCATTCCCACCCCACTCTAGGGAAAGGATACTGCAAAATCCCCATTCCCTCCCCACTCTGGGGCCAGCTAGAGGTGGTATTTGCCAGTTCTCCGAACTACTGAAAATTTCCGCTACTGGTTCTCCGAACTAGCACTCTCTCTGAGAGCTGTTAAGGCCACTTGGGGATTGAAGGCATAGATAAACCCCTAGATGGCCTCAACGTCTCTCAGAGAGTGTGCTAATGACCCAATGACCGCAAAGAAATACAATCCATCATCCTGTCAGAACTCATCCTTCCATCCCCTCACCATTCATTCAGAATGGATGAAGCTTCTTAGATGAGAAGTGAAACATTTTCTTCTTCTTCTTCTTCCTCAAAGGAAAAAACAAAACAAAACAGTTCAATTACCTTTTGAAAAAGCACCTTTGAGTCAAAAAGCTGCAAAGATGTTCATCCAAGCATTAGAAAATCTTGGAAAACTATTGTCTTGTCTGTCCATGATTTGCACCTAGCTATGTTCTGATGTCTGTTGGGGACCAAAGGCAATGATGGGTTTTATTGAAAACTCTGGATTGGGGTATTGTAAAGACTTTCCTTCAAAAGGTTTGAAAGATATAATCTTAAATTCTGACTGTAGAATTTTTTTTTATTAATTTATTTTTTTATTTCTGAAAGCAAAATGGCCCCCTCAAGGAAAGCAATATGATGTTATGATGAGCTGTGGTGGCACAGTGGTTAGAATGCAGTACTGCAGGCTAACTCACTGCCAACTGCCAGCAGTTCGATTCTCACCAGCTCGAAGTTGACTAAGCCTTTTATCCATCTGAGGTCGGTAAAATGAGGACACAGATTGTTGGGGCAATATGGCAACTCTGTATACTGCTTAGAGTAGGCTGTGAAGTACTGTGAAGCAGAATATAAGTCTAAGTGCTATTGCTATTGCTATGTACATTTCAGCCATATCAATTTACATCAGCAAAGGTTTAGTGGACAACTTTAAAAGAACAACATGGGTTCAGTCGGTAGATTCAAGATCTCCTTTTCAGTTGCAAAAACCAGTCTATAAATGCAAAGAACAGGGACGAAGAATAACATAGCATGCAGCTTTAGATGAACTGAAAACAAGCTTTCCCATCATTTCCCTCATCCTTACAAAAAATTATGACTGTGAATTTAAATTACAATCATATTACCATAGTAATTGCTGTAAAATTAATTCATTGCTAAACTGTTTGAAACTCAACCTAAGCTTTGCTGTCATTTTAAAGTAATTTAGGATCTCTGGAACATTTTCCTTAGTGATAGTAGTTGTACTGCCATAGATGGCTGCAATTATGTTTATGGAAAAATCATTGGAAATGTAAAATCATTTACAAGGGGAACTAGGTTTTTAATTGAGGAAATATCTGTACCTAAAAAAAGATGTTAGCACTTTAATTAAGCATTTTCAGTTCATCCGAAAACAATCAACCAAGCCTCAATCTTGGTGTTTTTTCCTTTCTTGATAATAGTTTTTTCACTAATGTTAGTTCCTTTACTCACATCTGATTAATCTTTTACTCTGAACTCGGGCTATCAGGATGGGAGGGAAAAAAAAAGAGAGAGAGAGATTCACATATCTGAGAAAACAGTGGGTGCTACTGACAAATGACATAAATAGTTCAAAGTGAGCACAAAAACCAATGTGCTAATTATTTCTTTCCATAATTAGTTGAAATATCTGATCATATAAGCACGATCACATTCTTTTCTGCCCTTTAGTTTCCCCGTGGAATTCACAAAGTATGCAGCATTTTATCAAACAAGTAATTTCCATCTGCAGAAACACATAAAGAGAGCATTTTAGAAACAGAAAGAAAAAAAAGAAAGCAATAAAAGCGAGTTTGCTTCACCGTGAGCACAAAATACAAAATAAAAGTTGTATCAATGACAGCATGATTTCTATATTCCTTGTGCGGTTCACCCTAAATACGGTCAGTTAAATAGGAACCTACCCAGATCCAGATTAATAGTGTGAAAAAAAAACTTAATACCGTTGCAGTATTTTATAAAATGAAGCACGTTCGTGTCTTTTGGATGGGAGAATAATAGAGTTTCGTGGCAGAGGAGAGCAAAACATAACCATTCCAAGTATTTTTTTTTTTTTTGTAGAATTTCAACTGATTTAAAAAGTTTCCATGTGCAAAGAAGAAGAAAAAAAGAGATGAGTTGACTTTCAAAGCAGGAAGCCGAAAGGTCAGGCAATCGATGTTTATTTATATCTATTCTCAGAAAAATAAAACAAATGAGTTTAAAAAAATAATTTTACTTGGAAGTAATCCATGTGAAACAGTGAGGCTTGGTCTAGGATTCATCTGCCAATCTTAAAAAAAAAAAAAAAAAAAGGCTTGTGGGAGCATATCCACAACAGTGGCTTATTTTAATTAAAGTATAGTTAAAAATATTAATGCTGACTCTGTCCATCTTTCTGCTCTTTAGGGCATTAAGCAACACGATCAATAAAACCACATAAGCTCATTTTTTGAACACGTGTAATGAGAGCGAAATCCCAAATAGGAATCTGACTTGATATATATTCCCTGGATCCTTCTGTTAAAATTTAGATTTGTATTTGAAATCCTTGGAAGTTTACAGGGTAAAACCTTCCGAACAATATCCTGAAACCTTCTGGGACCAAATCCCATTATGTGGCGTTCAGAGAAAGGGGTAAACACTAGCAGAGAGAAATATAAATTGCACTTATTTTCCATTTAGCCAATGTCACGAAAGTTCACCATTTAGAATTATAAACAGTTAGAACTTCTTCTTAGAGGTCAAGTACTGTGTGAACCATGTCAGCTCACTGATGACATCATATCACATCCATCAATTCCTCTAACAGAGCCATTGCCATCTGCTCGGGCAAACTATAATGACTTATTAGATAGATTTGCAGGAAACAAGCTGTATCTGATAGGCTTATCTCATTGCTAGGAGGCCTCCTGAGATAACAGTCCCTCTACTGTCTGGTTCCATAAAGATTCCCAACCTCTTATCTTCAAAAGTTATTATTTCTTTGTTGTTGAATTTCAATATTTACTATAAATAGGTTGGACCGGATAATGTTTAGGTTAGGGAGAATTAAAGAAGATTTCTTCATGCTAGGTAAAGGTAAAGGTTCCCCTCGCACATATGTGCTAGTTGTTCCAGACTCTAGGGGGCAGTGCTCATCTCCGTTTCAAAGCCAAAGAGCCAGTGCTGTCCGAAGACGTCTCCGTGGTCATGTGGCCAGCATGACTAAATGCCAAAGGCGCACGAAACGCTGTTACCTTCCCACCAAAGGTGGTCCCTATTTTTCTACTTGCATTTTTTACGTGCTTTCGAACTGCTAGGTTGGCAGAAGCTGGGACAAGTAATGGGAGCTCAATCCCATTATGCTGCACTAGGGATCTGAACCGCTGAACTGCCAACCTTTCTATCAACTGAGGACCCAGTTTGTGGGGGCAATAAGCTGACTTTGTATAAATATACAAAAGGATGAAGGCTATTGCTGAGCACATTGTAAGCCGCCCTGAGTCTTCGGAGAAGGGCGGCATATAAATCAAATTTAAAAAAAAAAAACAAGCTCAGTGTCTTAGCCACTGAGCCACCACATCCCTTCATTCTTCATGCTACTCCCTTGCAATTTAATGAAGCACTGAGATATCCATGGTGGTTTGTAAGTCCCATAAATTGAAATATCTTTCTTTGCCCCACAACAAAGGAGGGCAGCCATATTCCTGATATTAATGGAGAGGAAATATGAACAGCAACATGGAAATATACCCAGAGTTAGAAGACTTTAGAGATTTGAAGGCAAATCCTAGTTCATAATATATGCATCTATAGTGACCATTAAAAAGGTAAAGGTTCCCCTCACACATATGTGCTAGTCGTTCCCAACTCTAGGGGGCGGTGCTCATCTCCGTTTCAAAGCCAAAGAGCCAGCGCTGTCCGAAGATGTCTCCGTGGTCATGTGGCCAGCATGACTAAATGCCAAAGGTGCACGGAACGTTGTTACCTTCCCACCAAAGGTGGTCCCTATTTTTCTATTTGCATTTTTTGCCTGCTTTTGAACTGCTATGTTGGCAGAAGCTGGGAGAAGTAACGGGAGCTCACCCCATTACGCGGCACTAGAGATTCGAACCGCTGAACTGCCGACCTTTCGATCGACATGCTCAGCATCTTAGCCACTGAGCCACCGCGTCCCTGATGACTGCATAGCCTGATGTAGAAATAGTCATATTTATTGTCATAAATCCCTGGCATTCTTAATCTGGGTTTCCCTTTCAATTGTAGCAAACATCAAAAGGGCCAGTTCAAGCCCCAGCAGGAAAGATCCAAGTATACAACCAGTAGTAGCTGCAGACCCTTGATGGGCCCCCTTTCTGATTGACAAGCTCAGCGTCTTAGCCACTGAGCCACCGTGTCCCTATTTACAGTATACATTAAATAAGTATTAAATAATACATTAAATAATACAGTGGCCATTAAATAATAAGTAATACAAATAATCTTCAGCGTAATGTATTGTTTTGTATTTTAATGGAAATATCGCATTTTATAAACACTTCAATCCAGGCATGCATAGATACGTGTGAACCAGTGGTGGGTTCCTCCTTGTTCGGCCGGTTCTCCAGAGCCGATAGCGGTGACAATATGATGTCACCGAACCGGTTCTGCCCCCGCACCCCCCGTGCCCCCCACCCCCGTGTTATTCTTACCTTTTATTTGGCCCCACCCCCAATCTATTGCTGCCTCCTGAGTCCCAGCTGATGGCTAGAGGGAAAAAAACTGTTTAAACTTTTGCCGCGGGGCTTCAAAGGGCCGCCCTACAGCTGATCAGTGTTAAAAGAAAACAAATGAGTAGACCGGTACCTGCAAAAATACATGAGTAGACCAGTGCCTGCAAAAAATAAATGGGTAGATATGTACAGCTCTGCAAGCAGTTAAAAGCCTGGTAGACCAGTAGCTCTGCTAAATCCTAAATAATTGTCACATGACCATCAAGCCACGCCCACAAAATAAGCCACGCCCACAGAACCGGTAATAAAAAAATTAGAACCCACCCCTGGTGTGAACGTACACTCACACACACACAGAGTGTATTTCTCTTAAATGTTGCTCTCATTCAGTCAGATACAAACCCAACTAAAATGAATGGAGTTGAATACGATGTTAGTTTGGTTTGATGGCACCCTAAAACGGAGAGCATCAGCTGTCGAAGTGCGTATGACCTCATCAAAATCATTTTAACGCTCCTCGAACATAGTTTTCTGGGAAAGGGCAATATTTGTTTTGCACGATAGAGAAATTTATCTCCTGCTTCTTCCTTTGCCGTTTATTCCAGCTTATACTGTGATCAACATTGTACTAAAATAAAGTCAACTCCAACAGCCGCTCTCAACCCATCAAAACACAGAGACGTCTGCCAAGCCCATGTAACAGCTGGTGTTACATTAATTAGTTTAAACTATTTATTTCATCCATCTCCAGAGCAGATTGAGCAAAAACATTGTAGATTATTCTAGCATCTGTAAGTGCCCTGCAAGCATTAACCAACCAAAGTTGGAATATTAGTAGTTTGTTTAAAATATGTGTGATTACAGGCTCTCTCTCTGGGGGAAATGGCATTAAATAAATGGCAAAGAAATAATAAAAGTAAGTTTTAAATAACTCAAAATCTTTTCCCCCCACCCCTTCCAAAGCTGTGTATTTGCATTACTCTTTCGTTCATATATCATTATTTTGTCATCAGGAATATTCTTTCATAAATTATTATAATTATTTCTGGCACCATAACCAAGAGCTAAATGCTATTCTCTGTCCACAAAATCCCTACATTTATCATTTATCTTTATGTCTCTTGGAATTCAACCCAACCAATATCAATTAACTTTATTTTAGGAAACGGCTGTAGAAAACTCTCGGCTAAAATTACTTTTTATTGAACTACTTTGTTGTAGCTACCGGGATTTTTCTATGTAGAGGTATCATTAGCCAATGTATACATCTGCATTGTCCACAGGTACACAAACACACAGAGACACAGCCCTCACATACAATTGCTTTAAAAAGAAAACATTTCATATCGGCTGTAGAAAGTCAGCAAATCCAAATAATTCATCTTGCTATCAAGCTTTTACACCTATCTCTGACCTTATTTCTGACTGGAATAGCTACAGGTTCAACGCCAAAGTTAAAACAAAACATGGTTTAACGTAGAACAATAATACCAATATTTGAATTGCTGCAGCATCCAGATGCAGGAAAGATGCTACATTTGAAGCAAGATTGGGTTCTACTTACCTTTACTACCGGTTCGCAACAGGGCTGCACGCGTGCGCGAGCGAAGCACAGAAATGTTCTGATGACGTCAGGGTCAGTGGGCGGAGCCTCCCGATGGTTTTACTACCGGTTCTATAGAACCGGTGCGAACCGGGGGCAACCCACCACTGATTTGAAGGTACACACATTGTATTTTGGTTAGCAGTACCACTGCTATTGTGGAAATGAAATAATTGTGCTACATGACATCAAAAAGTCACTTACTAGTTTTACGGTAGCTATAAACAAAACTGAATCGTCAATGCAATAAAACATGAATGTGTTGGGCCATACATATTCTCAATGTCCACCTCTCCAAGACATGACTAATGTTGTACAATCAGGGCAGTAGAAATACTTAAAGTAGCAGCAAGATATCCTATCAATTGTTTGGTGTCATCAGAGATGCATGATTTATTACCAAGATATTTAATGGATTCCCGAAGAGGTAGCCATTCTCTGGTCCTAATACAGAAGTCATAAGTAAAATTCTTTAAAGCTTGATGGACACCTATGCATTAAGCAGCATTAGGGCGGGGAAAGTAAGATCAAGCTTATATAGTGAATTGATTAGATTTTGCACTTCATCTTTCTACCACCAAAGACACGAGTGATGTTACGAAGATTCCTATCTTTAAGGTGGATCACAATATTTATTTAGCAATGGGTAACCATTTTCACATTTGCCTTCATGTCAAAATGTAGAACAATCTGTATTTTTTTTTCCTAATGCTGTTTAATAGCAGTTCTCAAGAGATCTGAGCCAGTGTCCTAAGGATATTCATGATAGCCAGTATCTGAATCAGGAAAAAAAAAAACCCTCTATAAGGAATTGCTTGACACAGAATTGAAATGTGGGATGGAAAATATGTGTTAAAAGATGAACACACACATGTAAATATGAGAAGGAAAGGGAGAGGGAGGGAGGGAGGGAGAGAGAGGGGGGGGAGAGGGACAGAGAGAATAAAAAACCCTTTATCGGATACAGAAGGACAGAATAATAATGACTAGGAATTCCTCACCCAGAAAGAAACATCAGGAAAAGAATTCAGGAAATAAACAATCTGATTTAAAATAAAATCCACTTCAAAAAATTAATCATAACTTGCTTGGTGAAGTGACTACGATGTTCCCTATAGAAGTAAGTCATAAAACGTCATATTCTGCAAGAATAAAAAAAATATTGGAATTTTACTTTGTCTAAAATCAAGCAAGCTGGATTTAAAAGGCCAAGTTTCAAAGCATAAGTATCTTTAAGAAACCACCACAATATCATGTGTGCCACGACATCCTAATACAATGATGAAAAGCCCCTAATTCACATCATTTGCATGATGGCATCATAGTCAGAGGTGGTATTCAGCAGGTTTGCACCAGTTCGCGCAAACCATTGGTGGAAATTTGGCCAAGGTTGCCAAACCGGTAGTGATGGATGGATGGCCATGCCCCCGAACCGGTTCCCCAGTTGCTGCTCGCTTTACCCGCCCGCCATGTTTGTCACCGCCATGTTCTTTGCACATGTGTATCCTATTGCCTTGCAAGTCCAATGGATGTGCATGCATGAAGAACATGGCGGTGATGGCAGCAGCTTTTTCTGCGATCTTTGGTACTTTTCAGCGGCCTGCTGGGGGCCGCCGAAAACTCCGGTCAGCTTGCCTTCCAGATTCTGGACCAGCTGCCATGAGGTAAGAAGCCCAAACAAAGAGGCAGTGGTGGGGGAAGGAAGCCGGGCTAGGGCTGGGGTCTTTAAAGGAGGGGAAATGGGGGCAATTGGCGAAGGGAGGGCAAGGGTAGATAGGTGGAAATTACAAAAAAATCCTACCTTTTCCTGTGGGTGTGGCTAGGTGGGGGGGTCATGTGACTGAGTAGGCATGACTGATATCAAGTTGGCCACACCCACTCAGTCACATGCCCCCCAACTAGCCATGCCCACCGAACCGGTAGCATGTGATGTCATGTTTCCCCACAGACACACTCCATGGAAAGAAGGCTTGAAAAAAATGAACATTTCTTGGAAAAGAATCAGGAAAGCTCACAAACTGGAATTATGGCAGAATTAACAAAGACCCAAAAAAATGAGAGTACTTTAAACAATAATATTCATAGTTTGTCTCCCAAAATATGATAATAGGATAATTTTTATTAAGCTATTTGCTGTCAAAGTAAAATAAAGCACTCAGTCAATCAACTCGTGTGCCTTTTTTTTCCTTTTTGCACCCTGGTGTTTTCTATAAATAGATAAGGAAAAGAAAGCTATTTGGCAGGGAGTCTGATTGTTCAACAATCTATTGAAGAGGCTAATCACTCATGAAACTCCAAGGAGGTCCAAATTCACTTTCTACCACGAGTGGAATTCAGCACGTTCTGACACATTCTGGAGAACCAGTAGCGGAAATTTTGAGTAGTTCGGAGAACCGGCAAATACCATCTCTGGCTGGCCCCAGAGTGGGGTGGGAATCAGTAATGGGATTCAAATCCTGTTGCACCGTTTCGCTCATGGGCGCGCACGTGCTTGCATGCATGTGCAACACTTCTGCATATGCATAGAAGCTTCTGGGCAGGTGGGTGGAGCCTCCTGCCGTTGCCGCTACCAGTTCACCCGATCTGGGGTGAATTGGTAGCAACCCACCACTGGTGGGAATGGAGATGCGATGGCCGAGCAATGACAATGCTGAGCTTGGAAAGTTGACAATCCAAGTTCAAGACCTGAGTGCCACACAGTGGGATGTGCTTCTGTTCCTTTCCCCAGCTCCTGCTCACCTAGCAAATTTGAAAGCATGCAAATGCAAGTAGATTAATAGGTACCACTTTGGCAGGAAGAGAACTATGTTCTGTGTGCCTTTGGCATATTGCCATGCTGGTCACATGACCACAGAAAATGTCTTCAGATAACACTGGTTCCCTCATCCAAGAAAGAGAGATGAGCACCAAGCCCTAGAATCAGACATGACTGGACATTTATGTTCAATATGGCCCTCTATCAAGTAAAAACCTTACTATTTCTTGATAGAAGACCATATTGAACATATCTGACTTTTTATTTTATTTTCCAGAGCTAGTAAAATATGCATAGATGAATAAAAAGGTCTACTGAGTATCATCTAAAATCACAATGCTGTGGTATTTCTCTTTCATGAAAAATAAAAATAAAGTCTGGATATTGGATGAATCCTAAGCAAGGGTAAATCACTGTCTTTTTAATGACTTTATTGCTTAAAAGCTGCAGATAAATATATATAACAAATTTTGGGATATATATATATACACGCTAACCCTTTTCAACTTCTTTTTCTTTCAGTCAGATATTCATTATGACTTGTAATGGTGAAGATACACATTTTTCTTCCTTTATTTAAAATTTACAGGTATTGTAAGTCTTCTAGACCACTGCAGAATGGCTATCTTGTTCAAAGAAAGATTTATTTAGAATGAGTTGAGGATGGGAATATAAAGCATTTACAGTTTTAAAAACTTGGCAAAAAAAATGGACCTAGATCAAGTTGTGATCTTCAGCTCTTTCAAACAAGAGTAAGTCAGTTTACTATGTATCACCCTACCTGCAAAAAGACTTCTTACAATGTCTATGGCAGGAGTCAGCAACCTGTGGCTCTGGAGCCGCATGTGGCTCTTTCACCCCTCTGCTGCGGTTCCCTGTCACTCAAAATATGCGTCACCACCGCCAATGTGCGACACCTGGCAGCACGCGATTTATTGAGCTTTTCAACCCCCGGTTGGCCAACCATGGATAAATCCAAGAAAAGAAAAGTTTCAGAAGAAAACAGAACATTTAATTCAACTACATAGGCTAGTTTTGTGGCTGCTCAAGAAATAGTCAGGCACGGGAAGGGTTTTGTGGCTCCCGGTGTTTTCTTTTCTGTGGGAAATGGGTCCAAATGGCTCTTTGAGTGTTTAAGGTTGCAGACCCCTTTTCTATGGGAATGCATATTCTACAGGATGAACCTACTGGAGGAAGAGCTGAAAAGCACCACAATTTCCCTACAGCAATTGTGTCGCTTTTTACAAGAGGACCCGCAATTATCTAGCTCAAAAGAAACTCTCATTTTGATGACTGATTATCTTCTATATTCCATACGATGGTGGGATCAGAGGTCGACCCATCCAAAGATCTTTTCAATATTCTTGTTCTTTGTGACCAAAATAAAGGATGGTTCCTGATATGCAGCTCCCTCCTTCCCACACATCCTCTTAAAAGACCTCCTCTCAGAAGTGGGATGTGCCTAGAAATGACCCTTCTTTCAATAAAATGAAAAAAAGTGAAAATCTTCAAAAATATTATCCAAGTATCAGGAGAAGAAGAATTACAGTGATGGTTAAGATATTCCCTGGCCTTTAGCTTTGTTTTATGTAGCTTAAATACTCATGATGGCTGTCCCCTGAATGACTATATAGGCCCGTGATGGCGAACTTATGGCACGCGTGCCAGAGCTGGCATGCAGCACCCTCTCTGTGGGCACATGAGCCATCACCTCATTTCAACTCAGCTGGGCATGGTCTTCAGGTCTCCCGCCAGCCAGCTGGTCTTCGGGTCTCTGCTGCGCCTGTGCGGGGGTGTGTGTGCCTGTGCAGGGGGGGTCCGTGTGCATATGCAGGGGGTGGGGCATGTGCAGGACGGTACATGCATGGGGATGCATGTGGAGGGCCACGCAGGGGGTGGGGCATGTGTGGGAGGGTACATGCATGGGGGTACAGGGCACATGAGGGGGCAACACACATGCATGGGGACACATGCGGAGGGCTACACGTGCATGCACGGGGGTGGGGTGTCAGGTTTCGAGGTCGTCTCAAATAAATTGCATTTCAAACAAAGTCTTTGAAGTAAAACTCCCATTTATTAAGCACGGCATTCTGAATCCGACTCCAATTGCAGCCAACACTGACTTCCAGACCCAAAACCCTCCCTTTCCGTTCCCCACTCCCCTGTACTCATTGGCCATCTTCCAAGTCACTCTACCCCTAATCTACCGCCCCAGCTCAAGGAATTTACCCCCTCCCATCCCATCTCCTAGGGGATATTATTTCCAGGGAAAATAAGTAGGTGAAAAGTCAAACGTCCCTTTCCAGATGCCTCCGCTTCTTCTTATGTCAGCACTAGAGTAAATGCAGCTTGAAGTGCTGACATGGGGCACATGCGGGGGGCATGTGCACACGTGGGGGATGCGCACATTGCATTTTGGGGGTTTCAGTGTGCCCACGCGCTTTGAACACTCGGTCCAGAAAAGGTTAGCAATCACTGATATAGGTTGTGGCCAACGGCCTAAGTAGACCTTCCCTTTGCTTTCCCCACCCACTTTGCCTTTCTTCTTGGATCTTCTTTTCCGCCCTCAGCAAGTTCATTGTGCAACTTTTGTCACGGTCCCCCTTTGTTCCTTGCCGAAGTCACTTTGTCTGTCTCTCCTAGAGTAAGGACACCAAATCCTAAAACCTGGCAGGAATGCATATGTTTATTTCACGACTGCCTCGCAATTACCGAATGCCACTTAATTACGGCAACAGATGCTCGAGTGTAGGAACCAGAAAAATCAAACGCCTCATTTCCAGGTTTATTTTTTTTTTCCATTGCTTCTGCCAACAGCAGATGTGTGAGCCTCTTGGTGCTCTGGCGTAAATACTTATCAAATCCTAACAGGTCACCTATGTCACAAACAACATTTCAGATGCAACTGTTTCACCTGATAATAGGCTCTGAAAATAAAACTGTGAGCTGTAAATACAATGCATTCGAAATGAAATGCCATAATGTGAAATGGCTTTTTCTCCGGCTACATAAGAAGTCCTTGACAGGTTTTGGCAGTGATAAATCACCGACCCATTAATTGTCTCCTCTCTCATTGTGAGGTGAGCAGCTAAAAGGGGGGAGTCAACAGAAATGACTTAAAGGACAAATTTTGGCAAAAAAGACAATGAAGAAATCTGTCATGGCTCTGCCTCCAATAAACTGTCATGGAAAAATCAAAATATATGTAACTGAATGTTTATGTCTTCCTTAGAAAGGTTATCGGATGATACGTTTATGGTTTCTATAGGAAGAAAAAAAAACAACAACAGAGATGAGAGAGAGATACCTCACCCCTCCTTTCTTTCTCATCTATGCAAATATCATTAAAGTTAATAATATATTAATATTCATGCTGGAAAACTCAAATGAGTGCTTTTCCAGGGTTCGTGATTAATGTTAACAATATTTGGGGGGGAAATGAAGAATCAATAACATTTCCCAACAAGACAGACACAGACTTCAGAGGATAATTAGAACTGCAGAAAAAGCAATTGCTACCAACCTGCCTTCCATGGAGGACCTGTATACTGCACGAGTCAAAAAGAGGGCTGGGAAAATATCTACAGATCCCTCACATCCTGGACATAAATAGTTTCAACTCCTGTCTTCAAAACGCTATAGAGCACTGCACACCAGAACAACTAGACACAAGGACAATTTTTTCCCGAACGCCATCACTCTGCTAAACAAATTCCCTCAACACTGTCAAACTATTCACTAAGTCTGCATTACTATTAATCTTCTCAACATTCCTATCACCCATCTCTTCCCACTTATGACTGCATGACTGTAACTTTGTTGCTTGCATCCTTACGATTTATATTGACTGTTTCCCTATGACTATCATTAAGTGTTGTACCTTATGATTCTTGATGAATGTATCTTTTCTTTTATGTACACCGAGAGCGTATGCACCAAGACAAATTCCTTGTGTGTCCAATCACACTTGGCCAATAAAGAATTCTATTCTATATTACAATAATGGGATGTCAGCCAACATTTCCATATCCTTGTTCTTTTTTTTAACGAATCCTGAGTATTTGTTGTCTGCAACTGATATTTTGATCTCAGGATCTGCAGGGACAGGATTTGGCTCACTTTGTTCAAAATTAAAACAATTAATATACAAATTAAAACAAATAAAAGTGTCCCTTTGAAAATAGGGAGCCGTTCTCCCTGGCCTTTATTTTCAGACAAGTTCTTTTTAATGAGCTCCTGAATACCATTAGATGTGTTTAAATGGCCTTTTAATAAGAATGCATTGATAAATACACACAACCGGCACAACCTGAGCTCCAAGGCATGGGAGGACTCCCAACACCTAGAGGTCAACCGTTGGTGAACCTCCAAAATTGAGGCTACATTGTTACTTTGAACATCAAAAGAAACTATTAAATTTATGGCTTGACTGTAATTACATCAATCTCACATAAGCAAACTTAAATTGTAAATCAAATCAAAATGGGCTTTTTAATTAAGTTTTGGAGTACATCACCAAATTCAGCCCTGGGTCTAGTTGACAATCCTTCATTCAAACACCCTGAAATAAAATTTGACGCTAATATTCCTATTTAATTTTGTATTTCCAAAATGTTTCATCTCCAACTTGGTGTTTAAGGGAGGGTTATAGGACACAAGCCTTCTGGCTTGTTAATATGTTACATGGAAGACTAAGCTCTCTATTTCAAAGATCAGTTTAACATGAAATAAGAAATATAAAAAGTTAGCATCTCTCTTTTTCCAGGTGAAATGTTTACTCTGTCCAGGGAACTCTCCTGTACCTCTTTGACCCCAGGCAGTGGTAGGATTCAATTTTTTTATACTACCGGTTCTGTGGGTGTGGCTTGGTGGGTGTGGCTTGGTGGGCGTGGCAGGGGAAGGATACTGTAAAATCTCCATTCCCACCCTACTCCAGGGGGGGAGGTTACTGCAAAATCCCCATTTCCTCCTGATCAGCTGGGACTCGGGAGGCAGAGAATAGATGGGGGCGGGGCCAGTCAGAGGTGGTATTTGCCGTTTCTCCAAACTACTCAAAATTTCCGCTACCGGTTCAGGCAAACTGGTCAGAACCTGCTGAAATCCACCTCTGAACCCAGGCTGAAACTTATCTAAGGAGTAAGATGAGGCCGAATGGAACAGTATGGATGTACACAGTGGTATTCAGCGGGTTTAAACCAGTTCACCTGAACCGGTAGCGGAAATTGCCCCAACAATTGCCCCACCTGCTCCAGCTCTATGCCATCCTATTTAGGCACGTTTTTGAGGCCCGGTGCAGAATGTGCCCACACAAGCAAAGTGCGTGTGCAGAAGGCAGGCGCATGCACAAACCGGTAGTAACATTATCTGAAACCCACCGCTGGATGTACAAACTGACACACACAAAATTGTCCACCTCTCATTGTTCATACATGGTGTCTGCTCAATCTCTCAACACGCTGGTTGCACCTCTCTATCTAAAATGGCTCAACTTTACACACACACAAATTAGCTGAAAAACATAAGCCAATCACAGAATTAATTAGGTGAACCTTGGCCAGCTTAAAATTCTAAGATTTGTAGATGAATAATATATGATGCAGCAGTCAGTCTGTTATCCATATGGAAACACATGTGCACATCCAATCGATAAATATCATTCTTTTAGTTCAAAGTTACAGCTAGTGTAATGATAAAAGAAAGTAAACCAATTCTCTCACTTTTAATAACAGATATTTTTTTGCATGCTTATTTAAGTTATATTTTTGCCTTTTTATATATCTGTCTTTAATTTTCCATTGGCAGTGCTGTCACTTTCCTCATTATCTGACACCTTAAGTTGAGAGACTGAGGACTATTTTTTTTTTTCAGGTCTTTTATATGAAAAAAATGATAATAATACAATTTTCATGACACTATTTCACAACTAAAGCAGACAGAGAACTCATGACTTAAAACAGGTTCGGTTTTCATAATATTAAAGGGCTTTCAGATTTATTTATTTTGACACCCCTAAAGTTGTTTGTGTCCAAGTCAAATCAATCCAAAGGAGTATTTGTTTCTGACATTTGTTATATTCAGGTTTTTGGTATTTCTTTCCAATTTGAAGATGGATCCTTGAAAAATGATTATCTGTGGTCCAAAAAATATAGTAAGATAGGTTCCTTCCTTCTGTACTGGGAAAATAAGACAGTGTAGAAAGATGTGTGCTAAAAATGTAATTTAGACAGAGTACCCTTTGAACTTTGGTGCTGGAGAAGACTCCTGAGAGTCCCTTGGACTGCAAGGCGATCAAACCGGTCAGTCCTAGAGGAGATCAACCCTGACTGCTCTTTAGAAGGCCAGATCCTGAAGATGAAGCTCAGATACTTTGGCCACTTAATGAGATGGAAGGACTCACTGGAGAAGAGCCTCATGCTGGGAACGATTGAGGGCAAAAGAAGAAGGGGACGACAGAGAACGAGGTGGCTGGATGGAGTCACGGTGTGAGATTAAATGGACTCCAGGGGATGGTAGAGGACAGGAAGGCCTGGAGAAATGTTGTCCATGGGGTTGCGATGGGTCGGACACGACTTCACAACTAACAACAACAACCACCCACTAGTAAAAAACAGAGGTGCAAGAATCTGAAAACTTTTCAAACCTTCTAAAACCATCATGGTGCCTTCTGTGTAGATAAATCTTACTTTGTCTACTCGTCTGAATGTCTCTTGGATGGAGAAAAAAAGGAGGGGTGAAGTTTTCTGTTTTGCCTTTTTTGGGAGACGAGCCAGTTTCAGAGCTCGCTGTGAGCATATGGAGATCGCATATTTGCAAGTCCATCTCTGGAGGATTGCAAAAGGCCCTTAGCTTGTGAAAAACAGCAATGTTATTTTTTTTTTTTAACGTTCCCTATATTTAGAGATTAAATCGCTCACTGCACAAACCCATTTGGAGCAGGCGAGAAGGTGAAAAGGATAATCAGTACAGCCACTGGTCCGTGTTTCCTAAACGCTTTTGAAAACATTACTGTGCGCAGGCATAAAATTAGCGGCAGGACCTTAAAAAGGCTGGCATTTAGCATGACTTTTTGGAAAGTGACACCCTCATTTTTTTCTTGTAGGATATCATTAAATTTCAATCGCCCCATGGCAGCTCCTTTCCATTAATAACCAATTCCCTGTGTCACTTTGGCTGTTCTTTGAAATAATGAGCCTTCGCTTCGCTTTAATAAATTTAAACATATTCTCAAGGCCAGAGAAGATAGGAAACCGCAGATGGGCTGAGAAAAACACGATTCATAAATCCTTAACTGCCTGAGATCGTTGAGAGCAAAACAAAGTAACACTCGTAAAATATTAAACAAACCCAGCTGTATAAGTGAAGCTTCATTAACAAAAATGGACTATTTACGGCCTTCCACAGAGCCTGTGGGTGAAAGGAAAAAGTAATCTTTAGAAAAACACTGTCATCCTCATTTTGATTCCCTAATGAACTGATGGCAGGACCGATAAGACTTTTTTTTTTTTTTTGCAAAGTTGTGTGCCAAAAAAAAAAAGGAGCTGGTACACTTGATAGTACAGGAAGCTAATCTCAGCATTTTATATAATGCTAACTACTTTGCATCAATTAGGACAGACCTATTTAGTCATACAACTTATCACATACACACAAACCCAATATTTCTTGGCTTGCAAGCTTAGGAAAAACTTGGTTTAAGTAACAGGAAGAGAACTGCACATTACGAAGGATCGGCAATGGCTAGAAAATCACACCATGCCAGATGAAGCGGTGGGTTTCAAATATTCTTACCACCGGTTTGCCGTGCGCGAGCATGCTCGCTTTGCGTGTGAGACTTCCGCGCATGCTCCGGCCTACCGCGCATGCACCCGGCCTTGAAAATGTGGCTAAATAGGATGGCATTACGCTGGGGCAGGTGGGCGGGGCAAGCCAACCCGCAGTTGCCGCTACCGGTTCGTCTGAACTGGTCCGAACTGGCTGAATATCACCTCTGGCCAGATGCTTCTGGTAGAAGAAGACGGACAACTTACTCTAAAATGATCGGTTTGGGGTGGTTGTATAATCACCATTCTATAAATGCAAGCAGTTTAGGGGTATGTTTATTGGATACAGGAAAATAAGAAGGGACCTTGGAGGTTGTCTAGTCCAACCCCTTGCTCAAGCAATTGAGACTATATACAATTTCAGACAAATGACTGTCCAGGCTCTTCTTTAAAACCTCAAGTGATGAAGCATCCACAACTTCTGAAGACAAGCTGTTCTATTGGTTAATTGTTCTCACTGTTAGGAAGTTTCTTCTTAATTCTAGGTTGCTTCTCTCCTTGATTAGTTTCCGTCCATTGTTTCTTGTCTTGCTTTCTGGTGCTTTGGAAACTAAGATGACCCCCTCTTCTTTGGAGCAGCCCCTGAAATTCTGGAATACTGCTATCATGTCACCCCTAATCCTTCTTTTCTCTAGACTAGCCATATCTAGTTCCTGAATAAATTTTAATCTTCAGGCCTTTAATCATCCTAATTGCTCTTCTCTGCACTTTTTCCAAAGTCTCAACATCTTTTTTTTGTGTGTGTGTAATGTGATGATCAAAGCTGGATGCAGTATTCTAGGTGTGATCTTACTAAGGCTTTTTTAGTAAGTATTACTAAAAAAGTAATATTTTTTTACTATTACTATTATTTTTTGTATTAGCTTTTTTGGCTGCCGCCGCACGTTGCTGGCTCATATTTAAGTGATTGTCCACTAGGACTCACTAGGACTACTATTACCACTACTACTAGGACTACCGTTAGGACTATTTATTGTATTTATTAGCTATAATGGAATGTGTGGATGCCTTGGGGGAAAATCAAAGGAAGAGATGCTGCTTAGGAAATGAACAAAGAAGAGAAGCAGGAGCCCCCAACGGCTTAGCAGTCAGAGGAAGAAACTTAGAAAGGAGCTGCTTTGATTAAAAGTGGCGGTGGGATGTTTGTACCTTCAGACTTTCAAGGTTCTTTTAATGTTGCCTTACAAAAAAAAAAAGTAGAATTAGCTCATCTAGTTGTGTTTCCTGTATGATTTACCCAGAAGGACTTGTATTAAACTTTCAAGTCTGAAGGTACACATTTTTTGAACTGCCTGATCCGTTAGGGTGGATCCTTCTTAGATTTCTTTCTCTCAGTGTTAAATGGCTGTGGGCTCTTTGATCATCCTCTAGGTCAGTGGCCACCAACATTTTTGGGCACTAGGGACCGGTTCTGTGGAGAGAGTTCTTTTTCATGGACCGAAGGGGGCGTGATTTCATATGGTGCCTCCATCCCATGGATGGGGCTTCACTTGTTTGCGTGGCTTGGTTTCTGGCATGCCGTGGATTGGAGATTGGGCACCCAGGCTCTAGGCAGCATCTCTTTCCTTCCTCCCCAACCAAGGTCACCCACACATTTCATTATGTTATCACACTTTTTTCCCCCTGAAAACCCAAGATAGCTAACATGTGACTCTCTTCCAGTGTTGTCCACTCTCCCAAGAACAATTACCCTGGAACCTAGGTTGAGTTTAGAACTTGGGTCTCCTGCTCTTAATTCAACACTTAGCCTGACTAGGTGGCTCAGTGGCTAAAACTCTGAGCTTGTCAATCAGAAAGATCGGCAGTTCGGCGGTTCAAATCCGAACCACCTGCCTCCATCACTACCAGATCAGGCGATCCAGTCTGAACCGGGAGCATTTCACCCCTGGAAGAGAGTGATTTGTCTACAGTTTTAACCTAATTATGATCAATCTATCACACATATATTCTTTCCCAGATTAAAGGTGCAAATAACCGTTGCTATATTTTTATAAAAGAATATAATATGCAAAGACTGTAAAATGACAAAGGCTGCATTATTTGTAAGGGATGTTGCATCTATATAGTGCAGGTTCATACTCTGAAAATAAATTTGCAGGGTCTGGATTCCTTAAACCTGCTTTCATTAATGATTTGCACCAAACTCTCTACTTATAAACCTGATTATCTCAAGGGCAAAGAGCATTTTCTCCCAAGAGGCTGATTAGATCCCATTTTTAATCACACAGGAATGCAGAGGGACCATTCAGAGTTCAGGAAGTCATTGTGCAATGCTGCACAAATTTCTTTGGACTTGCTCTGCCAGGTGACAACATATGGACACCTACATGATTGCAGCCAAACTTCAGAAGTTCATCCAGATCACGGAAGAGAGAAACCGCTGATTAGTGTTGGTTTGTAAAAGTTTGTAGGAGATTTTTTTTTTTTTTTAACTGAGTGACTGGTTTCTTTAACTCTCTTTTTTCCCTGTTAATTGTAAATTATACATATAAAATAACATTTACTCTGATGTTTAGGGATGTTGATAAAGGTGAAGGAAACAGAACCGAGTCCCGTATTTCTTCAAGGAACATTTTAGATCCTGCAAACCTTTTCGTTATTTTTTTTTTCCCTTCCTTGTTCTTTTTTAGTTTCTCCTCTCAAATTTCCACACTGCCTTTTATCAGCTAATACGTGAAAGAATTGTAATGTAGAGCACAATCTTTGCCACTGGGCCCTCATAAATCTTACCAGTTCCCAGTGAACACTACCAAATTTTTGCAGCTGAAGAACATTTGGTCTGCCTTAAATTAACATATCTCAGCAGTCAAAAGTCATTAAGCTTTGCCAATGATTTGAAACCATTTTTCCATTTCAAAAGCGCCTGGGTTGTTACTTATTCCAGTCCTCCCCCAGCCGAAGGAGATGGAAAGGAACAAAAGAAATGAGTGAAGGAGAATGAGTGACTAATGGAAAAAAGGAAGGGAAAAAAAAAGACAAAAAGGCATTCAGCTACTTTTAGCGTTTCCTAATTAGAATATCTTTAAGGGGAAGAAAGTTGCGTTCAAGATCAAATAATAATTCAGTTCAGTCCATAGTTATTTGAGCTGCAAATCATGTGAATCTATAGCCAAGGAGAAGAAAAAAAAAAGACATGTGTAGTGCAAAGACTGAGATATTTGCCTACTTGAAAAATAAGGCACTGCGATATTTCTAAAAAAATCATGGGCATGGACATTTGTTTTAACGCATGTTCCTAAACCAGTGTTTGGAGTTACATAAACCATTTCAGATAGCCTTCTCAGGTTTTGGAGGCCCAACCACTAAAAGCTGGTAATATAAGAAACATACAAAATTGCCACATAAAATGTAAAACAGGTCTGCTAAAAACTTTCCCACCCCAACGGTAAACTTTCACTTTCAGTCAGGTGCACAAAATACCTCAACTTTTTCTCTCTCCATCTTTTCTCCATTCCCCAGAGCCCACTGTAACAGCATTGCCGAAAAGGCATTAAGAGTTGTTAATCTAATTTTGCGAAGCTTCTTCTCCGGTAACATTGTACTGCTAACTAGGGCATATTTATTTATCTATCTATCTATCTATCTATCTATCTATCTATCTATCTATCTATCATCTATCTATTATTTATTTATTTATTTATTTATTTATTATCATCTATCTATCATCTATCTATCTATCTATCTATCTATCTATCTATCTATCTATCTATCTATCTATCTATCTATCTATCTATCAAATTTGTATACTGCCCTACTCCCGAAGGACTCAGGGCGGTGAACAGCCAAACAGTAAAATACATAAATACAAAATTTAAAAAACAGGATAAAATCGAATTAAATAATTTGGCCCAGACAAATTAAAACACCCCAGTCGTTTAAAAACAGATTAAAATTTGCATGTTTAAAAAGAAAAGAGGGAAAAAGATTAGGCCAGGCCCGCCTGGTGGAATAAAAAGGTCTTCAAAGTGCGGTGGAAGGTGCGCAGATCTGGGATCCTCCGTATCTCCGGGGGGAGCTCATTCCAGACAGTAGGTGCCCCCACAGAGAAGGCTCTCCCCCTAGGGGCCGTCAGTCGACATTGTTTGGCTGACGGCACCCTGAGGAGCCCCTCTCTATGAGAGGGTACCGGCTGGTGGGAGGCTATTGGTGGTAGTAGGCGGTCCCGTAGGTAACCAGGTCCTAAGCCATGGAGCGCTCTAAAGGTGGTAACCAAAACCTTGAAGCGCACCCGGAAGACCACTGGGAGCCAGTGCAGCTCGCGCAGGAGAGGTGTTACATGGGAACGCCATGTCGCTCCCATTACCACCCGCGCGGCCGCACTCTGCGCCAGTTTGAGCCTCCGGATGCACCTCAAGGGGAGCCCCATGTAGAGAGTGTTACAATAGTCCAGGCGGGAAGTAACGAGGGCATGAGTGACCATGTGTAAAGAGTCCCGATCCAGAAAGGGATGCAACTGGCGAATCAGGCAAACCTGATGAAAAATCCTCCCGGTCATAAAACCTTTGCCAGACCAATTCTCGAATACAGCTCATCTACCTGGAATCCACACTGTATATCGGACATTAATACAATTGGGTGAGTCCAGAGATATTTCACGAGAAGAGTCCTCCATTCCTCTACTCTCAATAAAAGACCTTATGCCACCAGGCTCAAAATTTTGGGCTTGGACAACCTGGAACTACTGTCTGACCTGCTGACCTATAACAACCTGCTACCTACGGTCTGACCTAAGCATAGTACACAAAATTGTCTGCTACAACGTCCTACCTGTCAATGACTACTTCAGCTTCAATCTCAATAAAACACGGGCAAATAATAGATACAAACTCAAAGTAAACTGCTCCAAACTTGACTGCAGAAAATATGAAAAGAAAATATCTTCAACAACAGAATGGTCAACACCGGGAATGCTCTACCTGACTCCGTTGTTACATCCTCAAACCCTCACAGCTTCAACCTTAAACTGTCTACCGTGGACCTCACCCCATTCCTAAGTTTAAAGGGAGCGTGCCTGAGTGCACCAACATGCCTACCATCCCTGTTCTACTGTCCCCATTTATTTGTACTCATTCCTGTATACATGTACATGTTTATACTTATACCTGTTATCTTGTACATGTTTGACAAACTAAATAAATAAAAATAAATAAATTAAAAAATAAAATAAATAAGGAGTTAATCATGGTCCCCAAATCACTAAAGGTTTTCCAGGTAGTACTCGAAAAGAAATGTCTGCTTTTCAGGATGAATTTCACCTCACCCAAATAGAACACAAGTTTTCTCAGAAAGGGGAATAAGCACATTAAAACTTCCATGTAGCTCATTGTGTAGTAAACAAATCAAATATTGGAAAGAGAAAATGGTGCAATTGATAGGCAAAGAGAAAGGAGTGCTTTTTTAATGTCTATGGAGATTCTCAGTCATCCAGGTCATGGTTGTCCCAAAGGTGCTTTTTCAGGAGGCATCTGGACTTTCTGGTTTTTCTTGGAAGACGTTTCACTTCTCATCCAAGAAGCTTCTTCGACTCTGACTGGATGGTGCGGAACGGAAGGATTTATATTCCTTTCAAACCATTTCCCCACCATCCAGTCAGAGCTTTAAAAAAAGCTTCTTGGACGAGAAGTGAAACATCTTCAAAACCAGAAAATCCAGTTGCCTCTTGAAAAAGCACCTTCAGTTTTCTAAATGTCTTTAAAGACACATTCTAATATTGTGGGTCATATGGGAACTAAGAACATTTAAATCTGATCTGTGATGACATCCCCTTGTTCTTTTTTAATATATAGGTTATCTTTTAAATGTTGCTTTAGTAGTTGGAATTATCAACATCCTTTGAAACTTTTCAATCTTTATATGACACATTTCAATGAATTTCTTCATGTTTACATCTTTCTTTTTACAGTCTTAAAAAAGTACAGATGTAGGATCAGATATGTACAATTCATCATCTACTTTCAATCTTTTGGTAATAACGTGCCACAGAAAGGAACATATCTTTTAAAAAGCTTAGTGGTATTTCAAGAACTTTATATAAACAATTTGAGTTAATTTATGATTAATCAATTTGTTGGGGATGTTTGGGTTAAGCTGAAGACAGAAGTGCAATTTACCTTTTATAATATGTGGACTTATTGGAAATCTACGATAGGATATGAAGAAGTGATGACAGAGGCATTGTGAGATCTAGTGTATCACCACACAGCAGACATGAATACACAGATGTGACTCCGGAAAATTAGGAAATAAGTTTCATTGATGTAATGATGTCTTGTGGATGATGGCAATCCTATTATTCTAAATTCTATGTCATAGTGGCATTCACCAGTTACTGGATTGAGGATTATGAAAATAAAAGAATTAAAACAGTCTCTTACATTGTTATCCCTGGATAACATTGTTTACATTGTTTACATTGTTCTATCTTTCTCTCTCTCTCTTTTTCTTCTTTTTTCCATTCTTTTTCTTATTGCACTTTCAGCTTTTTCTGTTATTTACTTGCTTCATTTTTTTCTGTTCTAATTTAGTTTCTATTAGTCCCTACTATTCTTGTTAAATCTGATAGATAGATAGATAGATAGATAGATAGATAGATAGATAGATAGATAGATAGATAGATGGATGGATGGATGGATGGATGGATGGATGGATGGATGGATGGATAGGTGGACAGGTGGATGGGTGGATGAGTGGATAGATAGATAAATGATTGACTGATAGATAGATAGATAGATAGATAGATAGATAGATAGATAGATAGAGATGTAGAGATATATCTATATGATATAGAGATCGAGATACATCTATATAATATAGATACAGAGATAGCTATACTGTAGATAGTTATAGATGATATAGATATAGTTATAGATGATACACACACAAACACCAACCCACACTCACTCACACACACTGTGGTTGTATTAACACACCAGCCTCAGTCTGGCAAAAAATAAAAACTTCAGTGAATGTCTGTGTTTTTTAAAATCAATTATGAACAGTAACTGAAGATATCATTATCACTGATTTTTTTTTTTAAATGCTTTGTTAGGTGACAAAGTGGCAATAATGAGTTTAATCAGAAAAACAGAAAAAAATACTTGCTCTTAGATAGTAAATTACTTGAAAAAGTAGCGAGTGGTGTGGCTTTATTCATGGGATGAATGAAATAATCTATTTAATAGAACTGCCAATGCATATTTAATTTACATCATGATTTAACCTCCAGAGCTTGAATACTGAACCGTCAATAAACAAATTAATCTTTAAAATTGAATTAAATTAAATTAAAATGCGGAAGTTAAATATTTATTATGTGTAACTTCTTCCTTTGAAAACAAACATCTCTGCTGATGATGGAGAGCTTGGTGTGTCCAACTGGCCCAACAAAAGATCTAGTAGAAAGAATAATTTCTTACTTTAGTTCTCCAAGAAATCACTTTTATTCTGTTTGGATTGAGGTGGCAGGTAATTTTTGCAAGCAAACTAACAAACCAATTTACTTCTACCCTGTTTCCCCAAAAATAAGACCCAACTGCTCACATAGAGAGAGCCTACTTGGGGTCCCGTCGACCAAACAATGTCGGCTAACGGCCCCTAGGGAGCGAGCCTTCTCTGTGGGTGCACCTACCCTCTGGAACTAGCTCCCCTTGGAGCTCCGGGTAGCCCCCGACCTTCGCTCCTTTCGTCGTGACCTTAAAACATGGCTGTTTGCCAAGCTGGCCTGGACTGAATGGGGTTTTAATGGGAATTTTAGTTTTATTGTTGAATTTTAATTGGACTTGTTGTTGTTTATTACTGTGAGCCGCCCTGAGTCCTTGTGGAGAAAGGGCAGCATATAACTCCGATAATAAATAAATAAATAAATAAATAAATAAATAAATAAATAAATAAATAAATAAATAAACTGGAAAATAAGTTCTAGCATGATTTTTCAGGATGCTGGTAATATAAACCCTACCCCCAAAATAAACCCCAGTTAAGATTGTCAGCCAGATGGGTGCATTTAGTACTATATTTCCCCAAAAATAAGATCTAACCAGAAAATAAGCCCTAATGCATCTTTTGGAGCAAAAATTAATATAAGATCCGGTCTTATTTTCAGGAAAACACAATACCTTTTACCAAAGAAAGGTAGGTTTAAAACAACCACCAGTCTCCCTTGAAGCCAATCCAATCGATTTCACTGAGGTCAAAATCTTTCTCAAGATCAGGAGTAAGAGTTCCAGTTTGTGATAATACTTGCAATACCTTGATTGCAAGTAGTCTCAAGTCTGAGATAGTCCAACTACGCTATCATTGGAAAGTACTGCCATTGCTTGGTTTAGTCAATATTGGTTGCACAGCTCCTTTGCTTTGTAAATAGCAATAGCAATAGCACTTAGACTCATATACTGCTTCACAGTGCTTTACAGCCCTCTCTAAGCAGTTTACAGAGTCAGACTATTGCCCCCAACAATCTGGGGAAGGATGGAAGGATGGAAGGCTGTGTCAACCTTGAGCCTGGTGAGATTCGAACTGCCGAATTGCTGGCAGCTTGCAGTCAGCAGAATTAGCTGCAATACTGCATTCTAACCACTGCACCACCATGGCTAAATGACCACTGAAAGGCCATATCATGGAGCACTGGCTGAAATACACGTGACACTTGAGTTGTAAATCTATAGTTAATTGGTTTGGTTTGCTTTTATATGTATCAGATAATTTTTTTGTAATTATATTGTCTCTCTGATTTGTACTGCACTTTGGTAAAGGAAATGAATGAATGAATGAATGAATCAATCAATCAATCAATCAATGAAATAAATTCTATATCTGTCCAGAAATAGAATTTTCCCACACATCTCTTTATTCATTTTAACATAAATAGCTGTTATTTTTCCAGTACATGGAACAGAATATACAGTAGATTAAAACATCTACAGAATTTTGGCAATTAATCATTGAAATCATTCTCGCATGGGTCTCCTTCACAGCTTCATCAGCTGAGGATCATACAATCTTAATGGATGAAGTGCTGGACAGACCATCTGAAGTAAGCTAAAGCTTTGAGAAGCTCGTTTTGTTGAGCTTTTCTAAGACAATTTGCTCTACTCACAATGTGAGGCTCAAAATAAATAGGGAAATTAGTAAATCCATTTCAGGATTCAGGGAGGGCTAAAAGTTACATGGCAGTGAGGAAACTACAGCCAGGCTAAAAACAGTCTAGGAGGGCCTGGAGAACTAATGGGCTTGATCCAACCCAGTGGGGAAAAGAAAAAAATTAAATTATGGACTGTGCTTGAGTGCCTAATTTACATTCTCAGCAACGTCAGGTGCTGCAAATTGAGTGATTTTTTTAAAAAACTCAAATGAATTTCAACTTGTTTGTTTCTCAATTGGTTGAGTAAAATGTTTTCAATGGAAACATCAATGAAAGGCCACCTGAAGCAAAATGCTGTTCCAACAAATTTGTAGCTCAGGGCTGAAATGAGGGGTCCTTAGTGCTCTCTGAGCTTGGTTGTTTTCTTGCAGGCATGTCATTACCCAAATTAGATAACATCATCAGTGCAAACAAGCTCAAATCCACCAAGAACATCATCACAAAATTCTATGTTGGGACTGGAATGTAGAAGTTAGTATAGGGCTCTTCTTCTTCACCAAAATTATCCTTAAGCCTTCCGCTGCTGCACTGTTCAAAATATCTTTTTAATTATGAAAATATTGTTTCATCATCTCACAATGTCTTTATTGAAATATATATATATATGTTTATGTAAGTTTTCACGGGTATATATGTGTGTACAGTTAATATCTCGGGTTTCTTCCTGTGTAATTGTAAACATATCCCTAAAAGGGTAGTAGCGACGTTTCGACGAAATCACATTCGTCATCTTCTGGCTGAAGTTCTCAGTTTGGTTCTTATGGGCAAACTCTGTGATCGTAACTGACGTTTTTCTATGAAAAGAGGCAAAGGTGTATTCTGATTGGTCGACAGTGTTGTTGTATTCTGATTGGCTGATGACGTAGCTGTATTTAAATGTATGTAATGTATGTAAATACAGCTACGTCATCAGCCAATCAGAATACAATAACACTGTCGACCAATCAGAATACACCTTTGCCTCTTTTCATAGAAAAACGTCAGTTACGATCACAGAGTTTGCCCATAAGAACCAAACTGAGAACTTCAGCCAGAAGATGACGAATGTGATTTCGTCGAAACGTCGCTACTACCCTTTTAGGGATATGTTTACAATTACACAGGAAGAAACCTGAGATATTAACTGTGTACACACACACACACACACACACACACACACACACACACACACACACACATATATATATATATATATATATATATATATATATATATATATATTCATATAATCTCCACAAGCAGATATATTGGCTTTTTATGTTCCTTACTGGTAGAGATGCTAATTCAATCCTTGGTTACTAAAACATCTTTATATAGGACGAAGGCTTCTGTAATTAAAACTCTATTCTGTAGGAGGCACTACAGCAATATTGCATTTTTATATGACTTCAGAAAACCACACGCTTTACCTTTTTTTTATTATTATTAAACATTTTACAGCGATCACACACAGATGGCCGGGTCAGGAAATGAGACATCTTATCAGGAGGTCTGTTTAAAAAAGGACCAATAAGCTAAGTCTCCAACACTCCGTGTGATAACTGCTTGGACAAAATGAATTTTTGACTTTTTCACAGCTTAGCTACAAGTAGGGACTATCAGTGGAACTGCATTTTCCCCGCAATGTGATGGGAAGGAAAAGATTTCAACACCTGACAGGAGAAAATGAACAGCTGATAAACCATCTTTGAAATGCTCTCTCAGGCCAACATATCCTCGGTCAAGGATTTGCATTTTTATTATTGTTGACTTTTGTGATGGGACGGATGGTCAGCTCCACATACGAGGCGTTGAAATAAAGCCAATCATTCTCTCGTCGAGAGAAAAAAAAATGATCCAAATTTGTGAAGGGAAGAGGGGAAATTTTTAAAAATAATTTGTAGCCATTAGCTACATTCCATGGTTTTGACTCCAAAAAAGATTAAAAATTGTGTGCGTTTTGCTGTCTGGAAATATTGTTAACATGGAATTATGGTATATGAGTGAAATTGGTATACATGCTTTAATTTGTAGATCATAGGATAAAATTGAGGATTCTCTCTTCTTTCTTACTACTTGGTGGAAAATGGATGTAATCACCTTGAAGATCTTTGCAATGCACTTCTAATCACCGCCCTGAGTCCTTCGGGAGTAGGGCGGTATACAAATCAAATAAAAGTAAAAGTAAAGTAAAAGTAATCAGCTTCCCTCAAATTGTGCTGTGGAGATTCTCAATCATCCACAGAGATGGTATTCGGCCAGTTCGGACCAGTTCACACGAACCGGTAGCAGAGATCGCAGGTTCGCCTGCCCACCCACTCCGGCGCTATGCCGTCCTATTTAGCCGCATTTTTGAGGCTGGTTGCATGCGCGGAAGATGTGCACTTGCACAAAGTGTATGTGCGGATGGCCGGGCACATGCGTGGAAGGTGCGAGTGTGCACATGCGGGGTGAACCGTGGGAAAAATAAGTGAAACCCACTGCTGATCATCCAGATCTTGGTTGTCCCAAAGATGCTTTTCAAAAGGCAACTGGACCTTCTTGGTTTTTCCTTGAAAACATTTCGCTTCTCAGGCAAGAAGCTTCTTTAGTTCATCTGAAGAAGCTTCTTGGATGAGAAGCAGTGGTGGGTTGCCCCCGGTTCAGACCGGTTCTATAGAACTGGTAGTAAAACTGGCGGGAGGCTCCGCCCACTGACCCGGACATCATCATAAGTAATCTGCGCGTGCGCAGAAGAGTGCATGCAGAGGCACGATGTGAGCTGGTAATAAAGGTAAGTAGAACCCACCCCTAATGAGAAGTACAACCAGGGGTGAAATGTAAAATTTGTTACTACTGGTTCTGTGGGCATGGCTTGGTGGTGGTGGGGGGAATGTGACTGGGTGGGCGTGGCTAAATTTTTTTTTTTTAACTTTTCAAAGCATTTTTTCTAATGCTTTGAAAAGCGTCTGCCGATCAGGCAACTCAGCTGGGATTGTCAGAGAGGCTTTTTAAAAAATATCTCTCTGCCGATCAGGCAACTCAGCTGGGATCGTCAGAGACTTTTCAAAGCATTTTTTTTACCACTTCTTCAGCCAAAAGGTTGCAGAAAAAAATGCTCAGCTATCCCAGCTGAGCCGCGCGATCATCAGAGGCTTTTTTTTTTTTTACTTTTTAAAGCATTTTTTCGGCGGAAGAGGTTGTAGAAAAAATGCTTTTAAAAGTAAAAAAAATAAGCCTCTGATGATCCTGCGGCTCAGCTGGGCATGGGGGGGGCAGAGATTTTTGCTATCGGTTCTCCAAACCACCCGCCGCCATCACTACCGGATCGGGTGATCCGGTCCGAACTGGGAGCATTTCACCCCTGATTACATTTTCGTTTCGATTACGTTTTCAAGGGGGAAAAAAATCAAGAAAGTCCCGTTGCCTTTTGAAATGCATCTTTGGGTTTCCTCAAACTGCATATTCTGAGAGAACAGTAGTCTTTTTTCCAAAGTCATTCGTATGTCAAACAGTAATTTCACTCCATATTTCTATCTTAGTCTTTCAGTCAGAATCTGGATAAATGACAGTTTTACCAATGACATAAAAAAAAAAACCATTGGGAAAAATTAAGCTATTTTATACCTTGATACCATAGAATGGGAAGTGAATGCTTCTCTAATGAAAATGAAGTTAAATTCAGAAAGTTAGAATAGAACCACTGAATGATATGCTTTAAATCAATCAATAGAACCCACCCATAAAAACACTGCTACCCCTGGGAAAAACGGATCAAAAAGGTGAGAGAACAGTAACAATTCCCTGTTTTGCTTGGTGAAACTTTTCACTGTCTAAATTCTTCCATGCAAAAGAGCAGTTTCTTATGAACTCCCTTCAACTTTTTCATTCCAGAATAAGCTTGTCAGTTATTTCTGCTCTTCTCGAGGATACGTTTTCCTACTTGTTTATCTATAATTTTCCAACCCAGTTTTCAACATGAAACAACAAACAGATCCCAAAGCAGTTCAATAATTAAAGCACAATTAATTCAAAATTAAAAAAGGCCTCTCAAAGAAGACACTCAAAAGCATTTGAGCAGCGATAACACAAAACAGTACCAATCCCGAACAGGAGGCACGACTGTGCCAATTCAACCAAATGCATGGATGAACACTTAAGTCTTCAGCTGGCATCAGAAGCTGAAAAGGCTTAGTAAATTATCTCTGAACCCGGAGGAATGTCCACCACTGGTTTGTTGTAGTTACCATCCTCACTCTCGGGTTTCCTAACGGTAGGTTGTGCCCCTTCCAGATGGCATCCCATACAATCTTGCAACTTCTGTGTGTTTCTTTAGATGTGTAGGGTTTTGGGATCATTGCATGAATCCTGCACACCAACACTCTCAAAACAGCGATTGAAGTGGGCATAGTTAGTAACCTAACTATGGCATTTTGCAACAGCTGCAGCTTTTGAGCCCACCACAAGATTAACTCAAAGTGGTACCACTTTGTATCAAGGGGATTTGTCTACTCACATGGACTCAAATGGACTCTAACCATTTAGGATTTTTTTTTTTAACTTCAATAGCTTTTGCTGATTCACAAAATGCTGAGAAACAGAGTAGTTGAATATGCTGCCATGATTTTTCTCTGAAACTATTACTGGTCATCTGTCTGCTTCCTTGCTGGCTTGTCTGTCTGTGTGTCTGTCTCTCTATCATCATTCTCTGTCTCTCATCTATCTCTCATCTGTCTATCTATCATATTTCTTAATCAGAATTTCATCTGGCAGTTTCAAACAGATGGAAACATTGTGAGCCAGTGCGGTCTAATGATTAAGGCAGCAGGCTAGAAAACAGGAGAGAGGTGAGTTCAAGTCCCACCTTAGTCATGAAGGCCTGCCTGGTGAGTTTGGCCCAGTCACTCTCTCTCTCTATCAATCCAACTCACCATCTAGTTGTTCTTGCTGTGAGAAAAATTAGGAGGATATATATATCCCTTATTAGGCAAGAGACTATAAACTCTGTCAGTTGTTTTACTGACCTCCAGCATTATAATGGTATATTCACTCTTAAAATGTAGCATATAAATAAATAAGGTAAAGGTAAAGGTTCCCCTCACACATATGTGCTAGTCGTTCCCGGCTCTAGGGGGCGGTGCTCATCTCTGTTTCAAAGCCAAAGAACCAGCGCTGTCCGAAGATGTCTCCATGGTCATGTGGCTGGCATGACTAAACACCAAAGGTGCACGGAATGCTGTTACCTTCCCACCAAAGATGGTCCCAATTTTTCTACTTGCATTTTTTACGTGCTTTCGAACTGCTAGGTTGGCAGAAGCTGGGACAAGTCACGGGAGCTCATCCCGTTACGTGGCACTAGGGATTTGAACCGCTGAACTGCCGACCTTTCGATTGACAAGCTCAGTGTCTTAGCCACAGAGCCACCACGTCCTTATAAATAAATATAGGACTATAAATATAGGACTATTTTCTGCTTGTTAATCTAGAATTTCTCAACCTTGGCAGTTTGAAGATGTATGGACTTCAACTCCCAGAGTTCACAGCTAAGCTACCTGGGAATTGTGGGAGCTGATGTCCATGCATCTTCAAGCTGCCAAGGCTGAGATACACTGGTCTAGAGTTCTGGAACTAGTCAGATTGCTTCCTCTCTTGAATCTACAGGAAGGAAAAGAAATCCAATGAATTACATTCAGTCTTGCAATGGGGGCACTGTCTATGTTGTCTTTAAAAAAAATAAGGAAAGGATGACTCTGCAGAGTCAATCATGTATGGAATTATTTTACAGAACCAATGCCCTCCAAAAACAAATCTTAAGGTCATTTTTAAGCACTTCATATAATACCGAACATGTGTTGTCTCATTGTTATGCAAAGAAGAGAACTTAAGATCAACTGTTACATGCATATTTTTCTCATTTTCCTGGGCTGGCTAAGCTGGGGTGTTTCTGGAATAATTAAAGCCACTTGCATTTCAGGGGTTTTTTTCCCACTTCAGAATGTTTTTGAAAATCAATTTCTTAAAAATGAGCAAGGTAAAGACTGCTAGAAATTGCAAGACAAGGGGAGGAGGGGGAAAAAGTTGTAACTCAAGAGGTAGAACTTGGAAAAGAGTATCTTGCTTGCCGTTGAATGAAGCTTCTAATGTTCAGAGAAGGTGTAGAATGCTACGTTTGAAGCTCACTTTTCATTTTGGAAATAGGATGAAAAGGGGATGGGATGCAGAACTTCAGTATGATGTCCTAAATATTATACTAAAGCTATACTAAGCTTAAGGGATGCGGTGGCTCAGTGGCTAAGACAATGAGCTTGTCGATCAAAAGGTCGGCAGTTCAGCGGTTCGAATCCCTAGTGCCGTGTAACGGGGTGAGCTCCTGTTTCTTGTCCCAGCTTCTGCCAACCTAGCAGTTTGAAAGCATGTAAAAAAAGTGCAAGTAGAAAAAATAGGGACCACCTTTGGTGGGAAGGTAACAGCGTTCCGTGCGCCTTTGGCGTTTAGTCATGCCAGCCACATGACTACAGAGACGTCTTCGGACAGCACTGGCTCTTCCACTTTGAAACGGAGATGAGCACTGCCGCCTAGAGTTGGAAACAGCTAGCACATATGTGCGAGGGAAACCTTTACCTTTACTTATACTAAGCTAAACGACAGTTAGCTTACACAAACACTGGCTAACATAAGACCTCTACGTTGGAACTTGTCATTGCATCAAAACTTGCTTTGTATCATAACCAAAATATTTACAATAGTTCAGGTTTTGTTCCTTGGCTCACAGCAATTATCCTTGAATCTTCCCACCTAATATATATATTTTGTATTTTAAATGCCACAAATCAAATCTGGGATTTTATATATGCAGTGACACCTGCTGCTCTGCTATGGCCCTTTCAGTGTCAAGGCTCCATTGGAAGAAAGAGATAAAATAGATTTCTAGTGTGTAATCCTGAAAATGTAACTTTTACCAGAAATATTAAAGAAAGATGTGTATGAGCGAGAGAGAGAAAGAGGGAGAGAAAAACAGGAAGGGAGGGAGGGAGGATGGAGGGAGGGAGGGAGGAAAGAAAGGAAAAAAAAAGAGAGAGAGAGAGAGAGAAAGAAGGGAAGAAAGAGAGAAAAAAAAGAAAGAGGCAGATAAACATAGGAACAAAATTAGTGAATTTGAATCAGGAAATATTTTGCTCTTCTAAGAATCCTAGAAAAAAATATGGCATTCATTATATGCTGCAGATTTTGAGCTCTGAGACTCACCTAATGAAAAGGCTAAACAGAGATGGGAAATTTTTGACAGGTTTTGAAATGAAGGTTGATAAAGGTAGGAACTGTGAAAAATCTATTATACTTTTGAGGTTTTTCAGCACAATCCATTCTACAAAAGGCTTACAGTCCAATGTTTCCTGGGAGCTACCTGGGCAAAACTTCCCGTGTTATCAAAATCTCAATTTGATTTTTTCTTCATCTTTCCATCTTGAAGGATCCCCAAAGGAACTGAATTCAGAACTCAAGAAGAAAATGCCATTACCCCTGAGTTCCTCTAAATCTTTCAAAATGTTCAAGGCCACTAAAACAAAAATATCTTTCGGCCGCAGTGCTCAAAATATCAAAGCAAACAATTAGAATATATTTACAACAAACAGAAGTGGAAGAAATTTATATTTTTACCACCTTTAATGGCTCAGCCAAGGGAGGAAATATGGGAGCTAGATAAAAATTTCTGGGCAGGCAGATCTGTCCTTTTTGAATATTATCAGTAATAAAGTTTCGTGCCTTGCTCTCAGTCTGGAGAACTCCGATAATGGGACACCAAAGTAGGAAGTAGGCAGTGCCTTATGGGAGACGTTGTTGCTTCACCCCTCCCAGAATATTTGTTTTGTCACCACAATAACCACCAGGATTATTATAGCATTTATATTTACACTTCACAATGCTTTACAGCCCTCTCTAAGCAGTTTACGGAGTCAGCCTATTGCCCTCAACAATCTGGGTCCTCATTTTACCCACCTCGGAAGGATGGAAGGCTGAGTCAACCTTGAGCTTGGTGAGATTTGAACTGCCAAACTGCAGTCAGCAGAAGTACCCTGCAGTACTGCATTCCAACCACTTCACCACCATGGCTCTTATTATGTATTAATCATTATTATTAATAATAATAATAATGCATTATATATAGACAAAGGTTTTGACTGTCCAGTCATATCCAACTCTAGGGAGCAGTGCTCATCTCCGTTTCTTAACCAAGAATTGTCTGAAGACATTTCCACAGTCATGTGACTAGCATGACATCACACCGCAGTGCAGAGCGAAACACGCCTTCCCACTGAAGTGGTACCTATTTATCTATTCACATTTTCATGCTTTCGAGCAGCTATGTTGGCAGGAACTGGGGTGAGAACAAGAACTCGCACAACAGGTCTCAAACCTAGGCTGTCAGCTTTCCAGTTGACAAGCTCATTTTCTTAACTGCTGAGCCATTGTGTCCCCACATTATGTATAATCATGTATAATTATGTAATAATAATAATAATAATAATAATAATAATAATAATAATAATAATAACAACAACAACAACAACAACAACACAAACTAATGCCATGAAAGCAAAGATACAAAAATCCACTGACAATCCAAACTGCTGACTTTGCAACGAAAATGTTGAAACTGTTTCACACTTAATATGTGAGTGCAGCAAAATCACGCAAACTGATTACAAAGCTAAACATGACCGAGTTGCTAAATTAGTTCACTGGTCATTATGTAAAAAATACGACACACCTGTATCCGAAAAGTCATGGGACTTTTGGAAAAAGTTATCAAAAATTAGAAGATGAAGATCTTGGACTATCGAATACAGACGGATCGTCATTTGGAACATAACACGCCAGATATCACAGTTGTCGAGGGCCAAAGCATACAGTTTATTGATATCGCTGTACCAGGAGATGCCAGAGTTGAAGAAAAAGAACTGGAAAAAAAATCATGAAATATCGCAACCTGGCAATTGAAACTACACAGCTATGGATGAAACATGTGACAGTGATACCCATTGTCATCAGGGCACTTGGTACCATGTCCAAGAATTTTACACATCAAGAAATTGCAGCTTCCTGCAATAACACCAGCGGAACTGCAAAAAACTGTGCTACTTGGAACATCGTACATCTTGGTTGATACCTAAGACGCTGGCAGCAACCCGTATCAACCATTAGCACCAGTCAATGGTATTTGTGACACATTTTTGAATGTCCAGTTGACTGAGTTTCATGTTTAATGAATAAAAGAGATAACAACAACAGCAGCAGCAGCAGCAGCAGCAATAATAATAATAATAATAATAATAATAATAATAATAATAATAATAATACACTATGTAATATGCATCTGTGTTTCTGTTCAGGAACATTTAGTTTCCTCTTCCAGACATCTTGAGAAAACTGAGCAGCAGTGGTTTTTAAGAGTTCCCCATATTTAGTGATTTCCCATTATTTGCCAGGTTATCTGAGGGACTTAGTCCACTGATGACATTAAGTCCCTGAGATGAGCATGCTGTAAATGAGTTTCATCTGGAAAGACCCAGGAGATGGCCCTTTTCCGTTGTGGCATCCTCCCTGTAGAACATCATCCCCCCGCACCCTGCATGAGGTTGTCCTCATCCTTGACATACACCCAGGAGTCCCTTAAACCATGGTTGCTTAAAGCTCCTGGGGATCTCAAGGCAATGGTGAGTAGATAGAAGAGTCATTGTTTTCAACACCAGGTTTCTTATTAGCAATACTGTTGTTATCTTTTGATTGTAGTTGTTTTAACATTTTGATTGTTTTTATTGCAAAGCTGGCTAGAGTAACTTTACTGTGAAGATAGCTGGCTATATAAATACGATGGGTAGATAGACAGATAAGTAGACACAGAGAGAGATTCTGTGTGGAGTAACAGGCTGTAACAGTAACAGTTCCCAGACTGACTTGGTGCACCATAATCCAGGGGTTCGTAATAACACTAAGCTCTTGCTTGAACGGGAAAGGGGCAGTCATAGCTAAGAAGGCTTTGCACAATTGCATCGTGCACCAGTTGTGTCAGTTCTTAGATCAGGCGGCACCTCTGACAGTCACTTTTGCCTTAGTCACCTCTTGGCTGTAGTGTCACAGTGTGCTCTGTACTCTGCCCTTGGGTCACAATAGGATACAGGGTGTAATTCAGGGGTGCTATTCAGCAGGTTCTGGAGAACCGGTAGCGGAAATTTTGAGTAGTTTAGGGAACCTGCAAATATCACCTCTGGCTGGCCCCAGAGTGGGGAAGGAATGGGGATTTTGCAGTATCCTTCCCCCAGGAGTGGGGAGGGAATGGGGATTTTGCAGTATCCTTCCCCTGCCATGCCCACCAAGCCACGCCCACCAAGCCATGCCTCACCCACCAAGCCATGCCCACAGAACCGGTAGTAAAAAAAAAAATGAATTCCACCACTGGTATAATTCAAGGTGCCGGTTGTCACCTTTAAAGTTTTACCTGACATGGGATGAAGTTATTTGTGGAACCATCAACCCCTGATTATTTCTACTCTACCAGTTTGGACAGAGTGATTATTCTCCAAGTCTTATTGATGGAGCAATATTGGCTTTGGCTTTTTACAAGTATACCTTCACTATCACAGTGTGTCAACCCTGGAGCCATCTTGGAACGTCTTCAGGGTTGCCACAGTGAGGCTGGATACAGCTGTGGGAAAGGGAGGGAGAGTAGAGGTAGCTGAGGAGGGGGGGAAACTTGTAGCCAAAACAACCTTCTTTCTTCTGGGAAACAAGGACATTCTCACCATCACCCGGAGGGGTGTTGAGAGAGCCATCCAGATTTTGGTTGGTGACCTGATTGGGGCATGTGATGGTTGTGTATAAAGGGGGGGGGGAGAACTTTGCATTTTGAATTGGGTGGGGAAAACCCGGGGAGATTCAGAATCGGGTTTTCACCAGCTGTGCCAGTATGCCTAATAAATCTATACTTTGAGGAAGCCTCGGGCCTTGGAGTTTTGATTTCATCTGGGTTGTTACTTGAAACCTTGACACAATGTTTGATTTGGAACAGCTTCCTCCAAAATATGGACAGTTCCAACCCTGTTGACCTTCTGCAAAGAGCTAACTATTCCTCCAGATGTTGATGGACCTCTGATGTGGGTGCAGACTATCTGCTGACCCAAGATTTTTAGGGGCCTCAACTGCTATTATTGTTACATTTTTAATGCCACTTTTTTGAAGTTATGAACTTCAATGGTTCCTTTTACTGTGTTTCCCCGAAAATAAGACATCCCCTGATAATAAGCCCAATCGGGCTTTTGAGCGCATGCACTAAAATACTCAAAAAAATAATCCCTCCCCCAAAATAAGCCCTCTCTGAAAATATTTAAACACATGCACAGCCGGTCCCCGCCATTTCCTCCGGTTAGGGTTAGGGAGACAGAGCTGGAAATCAGGTAAGATGGCAAGGAGTCCCATCTTGCTCATGTGCCCCACAATAATAAGACCAAGGCCAAGCGCTTATTTCGGGGTTCAAAAAAAATATAAGACAGGGTCTTATTTTCAGGGAAACATGGTGTTTAGGTGACGCCCAGAGTGCTCGGGTAAATGGACGGCCCCATCGATACGTGAAATAAATAAGCCAATAAATCCTTCACTGAGAAACTCAGACCTTCTCAGTGAAGGATGAAAGCAACAGAACGGGCAGCCATTCTATCTGTCACTTCAAGAAATTCAAATTGTTCTTTGGAGCAAGCCAGCACAGTCTTGCCATTCAGCTGAGAAACATTTCACTCTCTACAAATTTCCTTCTGAATGACTGCCAAGGTCACGGCCGAGAAGCTGACCAGGGTTTTCCACTTGGTTAATCTGTGGTTTCTGGAGTTTCTTAGGGAACACAGGAAATGCTATCCACCTAGTTTTTTTTAAAGTCATTTGTGTTATGGCAGGGCAACAGTATCAAGTGTTCTGCATCTGTTTTACACTGAACTGCTGTAATTCTGTAGAGCAAATAGTAGATCCTGGCATTAGATTACAAATTGGAGTAGGCTGTTTGTTGGGTTCCTGCTTTGTTTAACCTTTTTTTTTTTTTTGCTTTCGTTTTGAAAGGTGACCGGAGAGGGGCTGCCGGAGCAAAAAAATAAATAAAATAAAAGGCCATTTCAAAAGCTTTGCAAATCTGGGTAGGATAAATAGCGCACAAATTAGAAGGCTTAGGCATCACAACCTCTCTAAAAGATAATACGCAGCTTGTAAACAGCCCTGGTGGAAGGAACACTGCAAGAAATAACCGGCTGTCTGTCTTATTCTTCACCCAACGCCATGCAACCAGCAGATTTCACATCAGATTAGAAATTTGACAACGTTATTTGCGAGGCTCCGGCTTTGTTTAACCTTGCAGTTCTCTAAAGGGGAGGTTGCTTTGTTGTTGTCTCTGTGATTTCAAAACTAGCAGAGGTTAGTTAGAAGGATTATAATGGTCTGTAAATGAGATGCTCCTCTTTAACAAACAATGGGGGCAATTATTTTATTATGCGTTCGTTAATTATGCACTGACTTTCATAAAGTTCAGGTGGAAATGAATGCACAACGAAAACAAGGAAAGGCTCTGCCGTTTGTGATCTACCTATCATGGAGAAATTTGGTAGGTCTCTTCCGAGACTAGTATTGCTCTATCTTGTTTTATATTGCGTAATTTAAAAAAAAAAAAAAACCACACACACTTTTCACGCCTAATTTTATCAGTAGTTCTAAAGTCTTTAAACTTTCTTTTACAACCCCTTCTTTCTGCTTGCATGTTTGACCTTCCTTTCTCTGTGGTTATTTTTATGACAGGTGCCTCCTTCTGTTGACTTTAATTCGACAACATGTGTTGGTATGCTGGGCTCGCATTCTTATAATACCTAATTTGAAATTGTTTAATAAATGCTTTTCTCCCGGAAAGGAGGACAAAGCTCATATTATTGGGAAAAAACTGCATTCAGAATCTCAGCAGGGAAAAAATTAAAGAATTGCTGCACTGGGCCTGAAACTGCCACCTTCTCCACAGTCTTTGGAACAGCTCTATTATTACAGTTGGATTATGTGGAATAAAATAAATAAAGCTGATTGCATTGAAGAAAAAAGAAAGCAAAAAAAAAAGATGCAAGCTGGGGAAAAAATGAAAAGTATAACCAACATAAAGAGAAGAGATTTGTAAAGAGAAGTATTTAGCATTCTGTGCGATGGTCCTCAGTTCTGAATTGCAATAACGTTAGTTCTATCCATGTCTCTGGGAATCTACCATTTAGTTCATGCCTAGTCTTGGAGGGATCCTGAAACTGTAGATATGGAGATGTGTGTCTGAAAACTCTCTGGATCAGTGGTGGTATTCAGCCGGTTTTATCCGGTTCAGGCAAACTGGTAGCGGCAGCTGCAGGAGGCTCTGCCTACCCACCCAGATGTCATCACATCCTGTTTTTGATGCTCAGTGCACACGTGGAAGGTTCTGCTCATGCGCAAATATGGTGCACACTCACATTAGTGAAGGTAAGTTAATACCATCCCTGTTCTGGATCCAGAGATCAGGGGTTGAAATCCAGCAGGTTCTAACAGGTTCTGGAGAACCGGTAGCAGAAATTTTGAGTAGTTTGGAGAACTGGCAAATACCACCTCTGGCTGGCCCCAGAGTGGGGTGGGAATAGAGATTTTGCAGTATCCTTCCCCTGCCACGCCCACCAAGCCACGCCCACAGAACCGGTAGGGAAAAATTTTGGATTTCACCCCTGCCAGAGACGATATGAATAACCCACGGAAGCCATTTCATTGGTTTGTCTTTCTGTATGTGAATGTAGCTATGGTCTCAAGCAATGGTGTAACCCGAAATAAGCTGGGAAAACAATCCATGTTAGAAAAGCTATTATCAGATTCAATCTCCAAATGAGAACTGGAAAGGAAGCGTTTCATGCAAGATAGAAAGAAGCTGGCCACAAACCAAAATACATTGCCAAACCATTTATGCTTTTTTCACCTGCCTGCTACCAACGTAAAAGAGCTGATGCTTCATTCAGAAGCTTGGTGTGCCACTAAAATCAGCTCTATTTTTCCCTCTCCTTATCTGAAAAATCGCAGTGTAGCTGCAAATCTTGCAAATTTACAGTTTCTTCTCATTTAGCCTTCCCTGTCATTAAAAAAAAAAAAAAACTTATTTGCAATATGCATTGTATAACGAAGTAGTAAATACTTCCAATTAGCTTTAGTGCCGTGGTCTCTCCAAAACCTGACGTGTTTATGTTAATACCAAAGCCTACTTGGTATATTTTATCATGCATTAGAGATTTTAATCAGGTAATCTGCACGGCATCTGGAAACCTAAGCACAGGCAAAGTCCGTGGTAACAAAGGCGCTGTAACAGTTCACCTTCACTGAAGAACAATAATGCATTATTAAATTCACTTTCCTGCTCAGTGGTTACACTTAGCTGACCACAGCAAATTTGCTCTCTGCCTGGTCTTCACAAGTTGGCAGAAAAATAGATTCTGTCACCTTTAACAGATTCTGAAAATGACAAGATGCCTCTCTTGGTTTAACTATGAGCCATAATCCTTCAGAAGTAAATATAATTACAAATGCCTTTTGTCACGTAATGCTTAGGAAAGATATTGCACGCACGCGGAAGATGATGGCTGCAGATAGCACCCGCCTGCTTTGCTATAATTAAAAGCAGATATTGATCATGTTATATATCAGCACTATCGAAAGGTCCACATATGGGTATATCTATCTCTATAGCTTTCCTGGAGCAACGATGACATCACTGTTGCTGAAATATAACAATATACAAAGCACACACCAGATTCGGAGGTCATATCTTGGGCCCATTGTCCTACAGAGGGCCTGACAGCAAAACCATCTCATCATTTTATTTGAAGTTTCTCTCGGTCGTTTGCTGAGGGCAAGTCTGTTTGCCGATCCATCACCGACCGGCCCATTAAAAGAGAATAATTAGGGCTGACGAGAAAATAATAGCGAAAATCATTTGGAGATTTAAGCCTTGTATGATTGTCCTCCTCAAAGTTCATTAGGAGAATTCAGAAAGTCTCCTTCATTTCTGTCACACCTGTTACTTGTCACTGGATTTCTACAGCTTGACATTAACTCAGCCTCTTCTGCAGTCCCTATTCTGTGTCTGACAAACATTACTCTTTCGGTATTCCCCCACAAAATGCTTCTAAGGAGCTATTTAGAAGCAACTTCCTTTACAGGAGCCAGAATTGCTACTGGCAAGGCTCTTGTTGGTTCTGGTTATCTTCTTTGTATATGAGGCGTGACAAAAGAGCATATGAGTAAGACACATCACTCGCCCTTATCCCAAGATAAGTCATGCTGACTGTTTTGAAACTACTCTACAAAGCTTCTTAGAGGCTAAATGCAGCTGTTGTACAAGAGTGGGAAAATTCTCAAACATAGTTGACATTAAAACGTCTTCATTTCCGGTCAGATCCAACATCCCGGATCTGCACACTTTCCGCCGTGCTCTTAAAACCCTCTTATTCCAGCAAGCCGGCCTGGCCTAATTTTTCTCCCCTTTCTTTTAAATTTTAAATTTTAAATTTTAAATTGAAATGTCGTGGGCTAAATTATTTAATTTGGTTTTAAATTGTTTTTAACTTTTGTATTTCTGTATTTTATCCTGTGCCTGTTCACCGCCCTGAATCCTTCGAGAGTAGGGCGGTATACCAATTTAATAAAACTAAAGCATTCTTATACGGTTCGGTGGTGAGATCCAGAAGAGGGTGAGGAATGGAAAAGAAAGTGGGAAAAAAAATCATCTAATGAATAGAATAACAGAATAACTGGGGTGGAAGGGATTTTGGAAGGACCAACCTCAAGCAGGAGACCTTATACTAGGGGTCAGCAACCTGCGGCTCTGGAGCCACATGTGGCTTTTTCACTTCTCTGCTGCGGCTCCCTGTCACTCAAAATATGTGTCACAACTGCCAATGTGTGACATCCACCGGCACGCGATTTATTGAGCTTTTCAACCCCCAGTAGACCAACCATGGATAAATCCAATTCAGAAGAAAACAGAACATTTAATTCAACTACGTATGCTAGTTTTGTGGCCGCTCAAGAAATAGTCAGGCACGGGAAGGGTTTTGTGGCTCCCGGTGTTTTCTTTTCTGTGGGAAACGGGTCCAAATGGTTCTTTCGGTATTTCAGGTTGCAGACCCCTGCCCTATACCATTCTAGACAAATGGCTTTCCAATCTTTTCTTAAAAAGCTTCAATTTCTGGAGGCAAGTTGTTCCACTGATTAATTGTTCTAACTCTCGGGAGATTTCTCCTTAGTTCTAGGTTGGTTCTATCCTTGATTAATTTCTATTCATTTCTTCTTCTACTTTTGGGTGCTTTGGAGAATTCGTTGACCCTCCCCTCTTCTTTGTAACAGCCCCATAAATATTGAACACTGCTATCATGTCATCCCTACTCCTTCTTTTCACTAGACTAGACATACCCAGTTCCTCATTCTTCATGTTTTTTAGCCTAAGCCCTCTAACCATCTTTGTTGCTCTTCTCTGCATATAGAGCACAGCACCCCTTTTTAATCCTAAACATAAAGCAAGACCCACATTCATCACATGCATATTTCCCCAGCATCTCTCCATATCCCACAAAATATAAAATACTTATTGATAAAAAAAACTACTGTACTTAATATTATGGTTTTGGTCTCTAAGAGTCCTCCACAATACGTGTTTTAAGCAACTGTTTTTATTCTACAAGTAGATGCTCTTTGTTGCTTTTCACTTCTCTATTGGTTAAAGAACGTTGAACCGAACATCTTAAGTTTCCCTCCTCGCCTTTTCCCTCATGTTTAAATAATTAATTAATTAATAATATTTCTTTGTGGCAGCCCCAGGGGTGAAATCCAGAAGGTTCTGACAGGTTTTGGAGAACTGGTAGCGGAAATTTTGAGCAGTTTGGAGAACCGGTAGCGGATATTTTGAGCAGTTTGGAGAACCAGCAAATACCAACTCTGGCTTGTCCCAGAGTGGGGTGGGAATGGGGATTTTGCAGTGTCTTTCCTCTGGAGTGAGGTGGGAATGAAGATTTTGCAATATCCTTCCCCTGCCATGCCCACCAAGCCACACCGCGCCCACCAAGCCACGCCCACAGAACCGGTAGTAAAAGAATTTGGATTTCACCACTGGGCAGCCCCTCAAATACTGGAATACTGCTATCATGTCTCCCCTAGTCTCTCTTTTCGCTAGACTAGATATACCCAATTCTTGCAACCGTTCTTAATATGTTTTAGCCTCCAGCCCTCTTTGTTGCTCTTCTTTGCACTCTTTCTAGAATCTCAACATCTTTTTTATCCATTTAAAAGCAATGAGGGGCGCAAAGAGCCATAGAAAGATACAGTATTTCTATTTTTATTTTATTTAATTTATATACCCGAAGGACTCAGGGCGGTGAACAGCCACAAGACAAAAATACATCATACAAAAGTTAAAACCATTTAAAAGTACATTAAATAATTTTGGCCCAAAAAAATGAATTTAAAACACCCAATTTGTATAAAACTTAAAAGCAAATTAAAAGGGAGAGTCAAGCCAGACCAGCCTCCTGGAATAAAAATGTTTTGAGGGCACGGCGGAAAGTGCGTAAATCTGGGATCGTCCGTATCTCCGGGGGGAGCTCATTCCAGATGGCAGGCGCCCCCACAGAGAAGGCTCTCCCACTGGGGACTGCCAGTCAACACTGTTTGGCCGACGGCACCCTTGGTACATGCGTGGCATGACAAGACAAGATAGAAAGACCTGCACTTGGATTAGAGAACAAACCCAAATATACGACAACATCAAGAGAGTACAAGAATTGAAATGGAAATGCGCTGGTCACATAGCAAGAAGAACTGATGGCAGGTGGACCAAGGCAGTCATAGAATTGATAAAAAGCACCCATGAAAACAGATCTAAAACAAGATGGAAGCAAGTATTATGGGCGCAATTAGCAAAAGAAAGCTCAGGACCGTATCGGTTAGAAGCATGCGGAAGAGACTTTCCTCCCGGAGTGGATAGACAATAGCTACAGTGATATACAAATACAATTTTATATACAGGATTTTGTATACCGCTTAAAGCCAACCAGGCCAACATTCTGCAAATAATAAATAAATACGAAACAAGTCATTACTGTCTTGAAACGTATTTCCATACTGAATAGAGTTAGTTCAATGACCGCTACGGTTATTAAAAAAAAAAAGATGAAAAAGAGAAAAGCCATTAAAAACAAACAAAACTAACCAACCGGCCGTAGCCTCCAACTCAACTAAGCCAAGTGGATCCAGTGAGCAATCCTAATTAAAGTGTCTAAAAGCTGAAAGCACTAAAAACAATTGAACACTTTTATTAATCTAATGAATCATGGATCATATCATTACAGTTCTGTATATAACATTAATTTCATTCCTTTCGCTTAAGCCTTTTATTGGGATTACTTCAGTTATTAGTTGGTTCTAATGTATTGGTTACCTCTGAATCTCACTCCACAATCTCTTCTTATCGTGTTGCATAAACCCTTGCATGTTATTCAAATTGCTTCATTTATTATGATAGCTTCCCCATGTAAATTGTGCTGACTGCTTGCCCTTGTATAGTCCTCATTAGACTAATGAAAACCTTCAAACGAAAAAAAAACAAAAAAACTAAACAACCTGCCAAATAAAGGTCTGAGGTTATTATGAAAATTACAACTCTGGGAACTGGGAGAAGCTCTGTTCATTAATTCATGCTCAGCAAATTGCTAACTAATTTAGTTGCACTCCTCTGCATTAATGGATTATTTTATAAAAATGTTTTCCACAGCCCAAGACCTTTGGTGCAATGCTTTGGAGAGGCTTGAATTCTAATCAACCTTAACAGTAAATTAGGAATGTAATATCTAAATAATAATTGGGATGGCATATGGAAGAAAATAGTGTTTAAAATCCCATGAAAGCTTCTTTCGGATTTCAGCTTCATATGTCAATTTCACAGTCGTTAAAACAATTGTACTTTTCAGTATCCTCCGTTGGGCCTGGAAGATGCTGATAACAATAGCAATCCAATCCAAGGTTCAAAAACTTGCATTGATATTGTCCGGAACGATCTGATGATCACATACAAATGGCAACTGTAGGAACGTTCTAACCGAAAAAGTCAAAATTTGAAAGAGGGAGGGGAAAAAAAGAAAAGAAGACTCAAAAGAGAAAAAAAACAAAGCTTTGAAAAGTCCATTCGCCTTCTGTGTGAAGTCGGACAAATTGCAATCATCATCATCATCCGTAAAGCAGATAATTGATCTTCTGACAATGCATTTAATTACACTAAAATGCTCTGAACTGTGAGTTGGCATTAAAAAAAGTTGGTCACCAACAGTTAAGATTGCTTTGACTTTTTCGTGGATTAATGCATCAGGCAGCAATGCAGTACGATGTATTCTGCCATGCCTGGTGGAAGGTTGAGAAAGAGGTTGGATGTTACGTCTCTCTCACCTTAAGGCAACCACCAACAAGCAGCCAAGTATGTATATGTATATTTAACAGATTAACAGAGTTGGAAGGGACCTTGTAGGTCATCTATTCCAAATCCCGCCCAAACAGGAGACCTTACACCATTTCTGACAGATGGCAGTCAAGTCTCTTCTTGAAAGCTTCCAGTGATGAAGCTTGCACAACTTCCGAAGGCAACTTCTGTTCCATTGGTGGGTTGCTCTCACTGTCAGACAATTTCTCCTTATTTCAGGTTGAATCTCTCCTTGTTCAGTTTCCATCCATTGTTCCTTGTCTGAGACCTTCAGGTACTTTGGAAAAATAGCTTGATCCCTTCCTCTCTGTGGCAGCCCCTCAAATATTGGAACACTGCTATCCTGCCTCCCTTGGTCCTTATCTTCATTCAAATCAGAAGACCTGCTAATAATTATTGGATCATAGCTTTGTCCCAGGCCTTCTCAAAAGAGCATCTATTTTGTTCCTGGCATTTGTTTGTTTGTTTGTTTGTCCAGCATATATAAGATAACAGATAAAAGTATAAACATGATTATGAATACATGAAATGGATACGAATAAAAAAGGACAGTAGGACAGGGATGGTAGGCACATTGGGGTGCTTATGCATGCCCCTTAAAGACCTCTTAGGAATGGGGTGAGGTCAACAGTAGATAGTCTAAGATTAAAGTTTTGGGGGTTTGGGGAAGAGACCACAGAGTCAGGTAGTGCATTCCAGGCATTGACCACTCTGTTGCTGAAGTCGTATTTTCTGCAATTGAGTTTGGAGCAGTTTACCTTCAGTGTGTATCTATTATTTGCTCGTGTATTGTTGTGGTTGAAGCTGAAGTAGTCATTGACAGGTAGGACGTTGTAGCAGATGATTTTATGTACTATGCTTAGGTCAGGCCAAAGTCGGTGTAGTTCTAAGTTGTCTGAGCCCAAAATTTCAAGTCTGGTGGCATAAGGTCTTTTATTGCGAGTAGAGGAATGGAGGACTCTTCTAGTGAAATATCTCTGGACTCACTCAATTGTATTAATGTCCGATATGCAGTGCGGGTTCCAGGCAGATGAGCTGTATTCAAGAATTGGTCTAGCAAATGTTTTGTATGCTCTAGTTAGTAGTACAATATTACCAGAGAAGAAGCTACGCAAGATTAGGTTAACAACTCTTAATGCCTTTTTGGCAATGTTGTTACAGTGGGCTTGCCTTCAGAAGTTGTGGGTGCTTCACCACTGGAGGTTTTTAAGAAGAGACTGGACCTCTTAGGAATGGGGTGAGGTCAACAGTAGATAGTCTAAAATTAAAGTTTTGGGGTTTGGGGAAGAGACCACAGAGTCAGATAGTGCATTCCAGGCATTGACCACTCTGTTGCTGAAGTCGTCTGAAATGGTATAAGGCCTCCTGCTTGAGTAGGGGGTTAGACTAGAAGACCTCCAAGGTCTCTTCCAGCTCTTCCAGCTCTATTCTGATTAAGAATTAAAAATGTTGTGGTGTGGATGAGTGGTCAGTTCACGATTTGGAACAAGATTTAAGCTACAGATTTCTATTTGGGAGGTGGGGAAGAATAATGAACACTCCTAAATACAAATGTATGTTGATGCTCTAAGGTGCCATTCAACCCACATGCTTATCTCAATGGACTTTCCCTACCCATTTGTGACCCACAGACTTTTCTTTATTTTAAAGCTCAAACTCTGCAGTGAAACAGGAAAGAAGAGCCTTGGATTCCTTTTATCCCATTGATAAAAAAAGAAAAAGTCCTTTTGTCCACTGATGAAAGACAATCATTTGCATTCTTTGCATTCCTGCTGTCCAATTCACAAGATTCCATCACTGGACTCTTTTCATCCAGTCAATGAAGACAAAAATCTCGTGGGCTTCTTTCTCCTGAAAGTCTGAATAGAGCAGACAGCGTCTAAACAATCTTAGGGTAATCACACATCAATGCTGCAGAACATTCACCACTAGTGCATAAAAAAACGCAGTAGATGTGATTTTAGAGAGAAAAGGAACTATCCAAATTCAGGTAGTCCTTGTTGTGACTCCAACCCCCGAGCCCATCTTATCGGAGGGAGAAGGCTCCGAAAGTGAAGGAGAGGAGTTGGCCAGGCCTCCCTCTCCAGGACCCTCCTCTCTAGCAATGCCTCAGGTGTCTCCCGAAGGAGAAGAGATTGGCCAGGAGCCAGGTATCTCCGAACAGTCGCAGTCGGACAGTGACGGAGATAAGTCTTGGCTCCACACCAGCATCGGAGAGACAAGCGCACGCAGCAGAAAAGGAGGCATGCCAGAGATTAAGCTGAGTCACTGGACCACACCCCACAGGGGATAAAAGGGGGTGTGGTGGCCATTCAGGCTCTGTGACGGACAAAACTAAAGAATTAGCAAGTCACATTGTATCTCTGAAACTACGTTATCTGCCTGCCTTGGATTTAATACGGACTGGACTTGACAATTCTTTGACTTTGTGTATTTGTTTTGGTTTATCTGATGGAGGAGGAGCACCTCCCTCTGTGAGTAAAGTTTTTGGCAAGCAGCTACTGGGTTGCTGCCAATCCTGTTATCGAAGGAATTTATTGTCTGCAAGTTTTATTTTACCCCTGGCTGACTGTTTGTGTGCATGTGTGAGATGGGGACAGAACAGTCCTTGACTTACAACAGTTCCTTTAGCGACCATTCAAAGTTACAACAGCATTGAAAAAAAGTGACCATTTTTCATAGTTACAATGTTTGCAGCATCCCCATGATCATGTGATCAAAATTCAAAATGCTTGGCAACTGGTTCCTACTTATGACCATTGCCGTGTCTCTGTTGTGGCCTGCCAGCGGCCAGCAGAGCTGGCAACAGATTTGGACAGTGAGGAGGTTGGGGAGGAATCTGGGGAAGGCTCGGACGAAGGCTCTGAGTCGGAGGCAGAGAGGGGGCCAAGGCCATCTAGTAGTTCTTTGCTGCCTCTGGAGTCTCCGGAGTCTGACATCAGCGAGGCAGAAGAACAGCGGGAGCCTGTTCCCAGTGTGTGCATGTGCAGAGCTGCCAGGAGACAGGAACAATTAAGAAAACAGGGGCGACTTGGGAGTAAGAGTTGGAGATGATTGGCCCCTCCCATAAGACATAAAAGAGAAGCGAACGGGACGTGAGCTTTTGCAGGAAGCAATTAGTTCAACTGGTCGGTAAAAGCTCTAGGAAAGTTCTGTTTGACTCTGTGCTAAATTTGGCCTTGCCCTGCGTGTGGCAATTAACTCTCTGGCAGCATTCCAAGGAAGATAAGGTGGGTGTTTGTAAACATTTGTAAACATTCCCCTGATAGACTGTTTGAGAAGCCTTTCGGACTGGGAATGACAATAATTCACAGCCATATGAATTAAAGAGGTTTCCCGGGACTAAGATGGTGCTGTATACTTTCTAAGGAAGCCTAAGTCAGAACAGTCCCAAGCAAAGTCAACGGGGAAGTCAACGGGACAAGCAAAGTCAACGGGGAAGCCAGATTCACTTATCAACGGGGTTACTAACTTATTAATTGTAGTGTTTCACATAACAACTATGGCAAGAAAGGTCATAAAATGGGGCAAAACACACTGAACAAATGTTTCACTTAACAGCATAAATTTCAGAGTTAATTGTGGTCGTTCTTTGAGGACTACCTGTATATACAATAACAGAAATTAAGAATATACATGACTTGGTTAAGACTTTTTTGGTATTGCTGTAAATTATTGCTTTTCTTGTTGGGTCTATTGAGACCAGTCATTAAAAATAAAAATGTCCTATAGTTCAGTTCCTTACAATGCACAATGAAAGATTAAATTCCTGGATCTCTAATTCTATTCACTTGATTTTTCGTTCCCTCTGCTTTCTTTTTGACATTTCATAAAAATAGTTTCAGAATCAAAATGAGCTGATTAGGATTATACTTTCTGTAAATTTGTAGCAGTTCGTTAGATTAGATTTATGAAATGATTACTTTTAATCTTTACAAGGAATCCTCAATTTACAACAGTTCATTTAGTGACCGTTTAAAGTTACAACGACAGTCTAAAAAGTGACTTATGACCGTTTTTCACTCATACGACTGTTACAGCATCTCCATGGTCAGGCGATCAACATTTGAATGCTTGGCAACTGGCGTGTATTTATGACAGTTGCAGTGTTAAATTGCAGGCAGCCGGCATTCAGCAGAAGTAGCCTGCAGTACTGCACTCTAACCACTATGGCACTGTGGCTCAGAATATCTCATTAAGCAGATAATACGTAACCTGCTCTGGATTTTGTACATCCTCTAAATATAAATGACTCATCCTTCCCACAGATGCCCTTCCCCTCAATTTACAGATGCTTTTAATTATGGATGGGGAGAAACAGGCTCCAACTCAACCCCTCCAAGACCGAGTGGCTGTGGCTTCCGGCGTCCCGATATAGCCAGCTGACGCCATCGCTGGCTATTGGGGGCGAATCACTCGCCCCCACGGAGAGGGCTCGTAACTTGGGCGTCCTCCTGGACGCACGGCTGTCGTTAGAAGATCATTTGGCGGCCGTAGCCAGGGGGGCTTTTTATCAGGTCCGCCTGATACGCCAGTTGCGCCCCTTTCTAGATCGGGACTCCCTACGCACAGTCACTCAGGCACTCGTCACTTCCCGCCTGGACTACTGCAACGCTCTCTACATGGGGCTCCCCCTGGGGTGCACCCGGAGGCTCCAGCTGGTCCAGAACGCGGCCGCGCGGGGGATTTTGGGGGCGACGAGGCGCTCCCACATGACATCTCTCCTGCGCGAGCTGCACTGGCTCCCGGTGGTCTTCCGGGTGCGCTTCAAGGTGTTGGTGACCACCTTTAAAGCGCTCCATGGCTTAGGGCCGGGGTACTTACGAGACCGCCTTCTGCCACCAATAGCCTCCCACCGGCCAGTACGCTCCCACAGAGTGGGCCTCCTCAGGGTGCCGTCCGCCAGACAATGTCGGCTGGCGACCCCCAGGGGGAGAGCCTTCTCTGTGGCGGCGCCCACCCTCTGGAACAACCTCCCCCCAGAGCTACGTACAATAACAGACCTCCGGATTTTTCGTCGGGCCCTAAAAACCCATTTATTTCAATTAGCTGGGCTGGCTTGAGTCAAATTTTAAACGGATTTTAAATTGGAATGTTTTAATTACGGCCAAAATTATTTAATTATTTTAAACAGATTTTAGATTTTGTATGTTTTGTATGTATGTCTTGTTTTTACTTTGGCTGTTCACCGCCCTGAGTCCTACATTGGAGAAGGGCGGTATAGAAATTTAAACAAATAAATAAAATAAATAAATAAATAAATGTGCATTAGCAGTGCAAAATTAAAAGGTAACATAATTGTTGACTATATATATATATATATATATATATATATATATATATATGTAAAGGTAAAGATTCCCCTTGCACATATGTGCTAGTCATTCCCAATTCTAGGGGGCAGTGCTCATCTCCGTTTCAAAGCCGAAGAGCCAGCGCTGTCTGAAGATGTCTCCGTGGTCATGTGGCCGGCATGACTCAATGCCAAAGGCACAGGAATGCTGTTACCTTCCCACCAAAGGTGGTCCCTATTTTTCTACTTGCATTTTTTACATGCTTTCAAACTGCTAGGTTGGCAGAAGCTGGGACAAGTAACACCCCGTTACGCAGCCCTAGGGATTCGAACCGCTGAACTGTCAACCTTTCGATCAACAGCCTTGGTAAGAGCCTTGGTACTACAGGGGTTTAAGGCACCCTGTTATTAAGCTTATTAAGACCAGCTGCCTGCAATTACTGCAGGGTTCGAATCTCGCCAAGGCTCAAGGTTGACTCAGCCTTCCATCCAATAGCACTTAGACTTATACCCCGATTCATGGTGCTTTACAGCACTCTCTAAGCAGTTTACAGAGTCAGACTATTGCCCCCAATAATCTGGGTCCTCATTTTACCAGCCTTGGAAGGATGGAAGGCTGAGTCAACCTTGAACCTGGTGAGATTCGAACTGCCCAATTGCAGTCAGCTGACAGTCAGCAGAAGTAGCCTGCAGTACTGCACTCTAACCACTGTGCCACCACGGCTCTGATGTTGTTTATGGGCCTGATTTGTAATACACCCTTATTTATTTAATTTTTATTTAATTTCCAGTTTCCAGGGCTGGAGGGAGCCACTTCTTTTAAAATTAAAGCACTTTATATAATCTAAGCAGCTGTGATCTACCATGGTCATGAATCTTGCAGGATCAGAAACTTTTCCAAGGCACTTCTCAATTGTCCTCTGATAAGAGCAAATGTAACATGAATGCTATGATAAACCACTGGCTGATTTCCCAAGAACTTCCCAATTCTCACCCTCAGTTTATTATCTCCCATTTTTAAAGACTGGAAAGCTGTTGACTGCATTTATCCATTCATTTATCCATTCTGTCATTTATGTCTCCTGCTTCTATTTCTCTCCTCCTTCTGTAATAGCAATAACAATAGCACTTAGACTTATATACCGCTGTACCAGGGATGGGTTCTACTTACCTTTACTACCGGTTCACAATGGGGCTACGTGCGCTTTCTTCTGCGCATGTGCAGAAGCGTTCTGATGATGTCAGGGTCGGTGGGCGGAGCCTCCTGCCGGTTTTACTACCGGTTTTATAGAACCAGTCCGAACCGGGGGCAACACACCACTGCGCTGTACAGTGCTTCACAGCCCTCTTTAAGTGGTTTACAGAGTCAGTATATTGCCCCTTAATAATTTGGGTCCTCGTTTAATTTCTATATACTAAACTGTATTCCAGAGGTTTTCTTCCATTAACCACAATCTAACCTTGGGCTACAATTCCATTACATGGAAATTACAGTATTTCTGATTTTTGTGCTGCTGGATACTAACAAGTGAAGGTTGTTTCCATCAGTGAAACCATTTGACAGAATTCAGCAAAATCCTTGTTGGTCAACAGCTTTATTGGTGAATGCAAAAAGCTATATTCCTCTCATCCAAGTCCTTAAATCATTCATATGCATATTGCTTTTAACTTCTTAGGTGTATCACAGATGGTAAATTAATAATCTTCTGGAACATTGGATAGAATGTGTCCGAGGAAAAGCCTCTGAGCATTTTGCTGCAACTAATTGATTGTTTAGTTTGCATGGTTTGAATGAACCAATCAGAGCACAGCTTCCTGGCTCTGAGTTTCCTGTGCTTTCCAACCGCCAGTTGGCCAATATATAAATTGCAACAGGATTTCAGCCACAAGAGAGCTGAGAGATCCTCAGAGAGAGCCTCTCACGCAGAGTCTCTGGGAGACGCTGAGAGACAGATAGAAAGAACAGCTGTGGACTGAGACAACTGAGAAGAGCCGAAAGCCTCAAGAGCTGAAGTCACTGCAAAGAGCTGAGTCATTGCCTTGCTCCTGAGAAGACTTGCAGGAGAGGACTGGCAAACAACACAGAGAACCTCCCACGTTTTGGGATGAAGACTAGAGCAAATGGACTTTGCTAAGAGGAGAATCTTTTAGGTTGTTGATGCCTTTTTGCTTTTATGTGTTTTGTATTATTAAACTAGTTACCTTTTTAAGACTCCTCTGTCAACTTGCATGCTTCAGTGCATTTGTGTGCGTATCGGGCCACGGTTCATTCAAACCCAGAACCTCCTTCACAGAATGGAAGAGAGTAAGCCTTACTAACAGTGGAGAATCTTTGTAGGTCCAGGCTGAATTGTGGTGCTCTCTGAGCTTGGTTGTTTGGCTGCAGACATTTTGTTACTTCACTAAGAAACATTTGCAGTGTTAGAAGGGAGTGGAATTGCTCTCCATTTGTTCCTTCCACACTTCTATTGTTAGACAAGCCCAACATACCTCTTAATCTTGGATTAAGGGGATCAAATCATCTCCTCTGTACAACGACTTAAGAAAATCAAGGACCTTGTATTGTATGGATACTTACTAGAGGTTAAACTGGAAGAAGAACAAGTTAAGGAAACAATTATTGCTTGGGGGAAAAATTTTGGACATGGAATTGATTTAGAGAAATGGCAAAAATTGTGGTCACAAAATTATAAAATGACAATGTCAACTGCATATAAAGAAAATTTGTATAAGATGTTTTACAGGTGGCATCTACCCCCGACGAGAATAGCCAGAATGTTCAAGAATAAATCTGAAAAGTGTTGGAAATGTCATCAGATACCGGGCTCATACTACCATATGTGGTGGACGTGTGTAGAAGCCAAAAGATACTGGACTAAAATCCACACATGGTTGGAAAAAATGACAAAAAACACACTTTAAACCAAGAAAATCAAGGACCTAATAATAGAAGAAGATGAAATTATGATTTCATTTGATGTCACAGTACTCCCTACTGTACATGCAAGGACCAGAGCTAAAGAAAAAGTCCATAGTAGCAGTACTAAACAACCAACTACCTGACCTACCCAAATACATTAAGATTGAAATACTCAGAATCACTTCCTCAACCTCTACTTCCCTACCTATTTTCAGTTTAATGGACAAATATATGAGAGGATAACATATGGGATCACCACTCTCAGCAGGCATAGCAAGCACTCTAATGTAGCATCTAGAAACCATGACACTCCCAGACATTCATCTAGAACCGTGATGGTGAATCTATGGCACACGTGCCAGATGTGGCATGCAGAGCCCTCTCTGTGAGCACACGTGACGTCGCCCCAGCCCAGCTCCAATCGTGTTTCTCCTTCGGGTTTCACTCAGTCAATTCCAATTTCTCACAAAAGAAAAAGGTCTCCTGAAGTTGGAACTGATGGAGAGAACTTTTTCACTAGCATGCTTCACAATGGGAGAGGTGGGGTCCCCTCCTCCTCCTGAAGCCCAGTTGTGGGATTCACTTGCGGGACCGCCTACTACCACCAATAGCCTCCCACTGGCCAGTACGCTCTCATAAAGAGGGGCTCCTCCGGGTGCCGTCGGCCAAACAATGTCGACTGGCGGCCCCCAGGGGGAGAGCCTTCTCTGTGGGGGCACCTACTATCTGGAACAAGCTCCCCCCGGAGATACGGAGGATCCCGGATCTGCGCACCTTCCGCCACGCTCTTAAGACCTTTTTATTCCACCAGGCGGGCCTGGCCTAACTTTCTCCCTCTTTTTAAATAATTTTTAATATTTTTAATATTCAAAGTTTAATTTGTTTTAAATTGATTGGGGTTTTTTAATCTGTCTGGGCCAAACTATTTAATTCAATTTTATTTCTGCTTTTTAAATTTTGTATGTATGTATTTTATTGTTGGCTGTTCACCGCCCTGAATCCTTCGGGAGTAGGGCGGTATATAAATCAAATAAAAGTAAAGTAAAAGTAAAGCCAGTTCGCACCACTTCGAGAAAACCGGTTGTTAACTTTCTGAGCAGTTTGGCAAACTGGTTGTTGGGAGAAATTATTAGGGCAGAGAACCGGTTGTTAAATTACTTGAATCCCATCACTGCTGAAGCCCATTACGACACGGAGCCACAATGCTACCCATGCGGCTCTTTCACTCCTCTGCTGTGGCTCCCTGTTGTGGCAGAGGGATGAAAGAGCTGTTGCCCCATCATGGCGGTGGCGATAGGCAGAGCCTTAGTACAGGAGCGAAGTGCCCCTGCATTTGCCTTTGTGTGGGGCAACAGCATTCCACCTTCATCGTGGTACATTTGCTGTTGCTGCCAGCAAAGAGGGCTGAGAGAGAACGGCGGGGGTGAATCTTGCGGTGTGTGGGCCATCCCCCAAGCCTGGCCTTCCTCCTCCCTCATTGGCAGGTCCAAGAGAAAGAAGGGGGCAGTGTGGGGAAGCACTCCCCTCCCCTGGCCAAGTGCCGAGTACAAAAGCCCAGAAGGGAAGGGGGCGGCTGGCCCAACAGAGGCACCCCCATTGGCGAGTCGGACAGTGGAGATACCTGGGCTGGCTCTCGCATTGGGATACTGTTCAGCACTTCCAGACGTGAGCTGCCGCCTTTGAAATGAGGAAGCCAGGCAGCGATGGCTGGGGCCATGAGGTGGGGGGCAGCAGAGGCATCAGGGTTTCTCCCCCCGTCCTCAGCAAGCCAGGCCTGGAGGAGCATGGAGAGTTGTGGGCCAAGTGCCAGAGGGTCAGAAGGCGCACTCCCACCTCAGCCCCAAATGTGTTTCCCAGTGCGCGCTTCTCTGTCCCAAAGTGGGATTGAGTGGGGGGTAAGGGGAAGGGAGCAGGGAGCAAGGTAGGGGGGCTTCTAGAAGGAGAAGCCTGGCTGGCTTTCCTTTTGGCATGGGGCAGATAAAAATCCAATTTCCCCCAATAAATGGGGAAAATAAAGGCCCGGTGTTCCAGAGTCCAAAAAAGGGGGAAATGAAGACCTTCAGGGTCTGGCTTGCTCATAGAAGGGCCAGCTTAAAATAATGTGACCTTTGACTTCTGTTGCCGTCTTGCCACATAGACATAGTCTTATATCTTATATCTGCTGTCCAGAAGGACGGAGAGAAAAGGATTAATGTGCATCCTGGAAAAGGTCCATCTTTGTTTATAAGAAATAAGATAGTGTACATAATTGGCTGCAACACCAGTAATATCTTCCACCAACTTGGGCCAACTCCTTTCTGGCCTTCCATATCTGCTGTCTTCAAGCATTTTCAGGGCACCTTCGTGTGCACCTTTGGATTAATTTTTAAGTAATTAAATTTAAAAAGAGAACCAGAAGAAGAGGTCTTTTTTCTGGAAAGGGTGCTTTCCTAAGACCTCCCAGTTGTAATTATTTAAAGTCATTTGAGTTCCAATTGATGGATTAGCTCCAATGTATCTTGTGCGTATGTAGCGGAAACCGAGTAATATATAAATGGTTAATGAGTAATGTTCAAAGATGTATCTCTTTTTTGTTTTTTTTTAAAAAATAGACGATGCAGTCAAGGCATTTTCTACCACGAGGATACAAATGCCTACATCTATTTAGTTTGCATTAATTTATCCACCCGTAATAATGATTAATGACTTTGAAAGATTAAAGACGGTCTGAAACAAAATTGCATAGTTGAGCTACAGGCCTGTAAGCAGATAATAACTATCTCTGTAAATATCTCTAAGTGAAACAGGTAAGTTTGGCCTCAAAGTTACAGGGCTGGCTCAGAATAAATGCAGTCATGACAAAAAAAAAAAAAAAACATTTTTAATTCAGAATATCCTATAAATCTAGATCACCCTTGAATACTAACAGCACTACAGAAGGTAAGGTTAGGAGTGGTGGAGGTAGCAATCGAGGGCCGAAGAAATGTGTGACCTAAATAAGAACCATTTAAGAAAAGAAAGAAAAAAAAAAACCACACAGCAGATTGAATGGGAATAATTTCCATTCTCTCTTTCCTTTCCTTTCCTTCCCTTCTTTTCCCTTCCCTTCCTCCCTCCCTCCCTCCCTCCCTCCCCCTCCCTCCCTCCCTCCCTTCCTTCCTTCCTTCCTCCCTCTTTCCTTCCCTTCCCTGGCTTCCTTCCTTCCTTCCTTCCTTCCTTCCTTCCTTCCTTCCTTCCTTCCTTCCTCCCTCTCTCTTCCCTTCCCTTCCCTTCCCTTCCCTTCCCTTCCCTTCCCTTCCCTTGCTTGCTTGCTTCCTCCCTCCCTCTCCTCTCCTCCCCTCTCCTCCCCTCTCCTCTCCTCTCCCCTTCCCTTCCCTTCCCTTCCCTGGCTTGCTTGCTTGCTTGCTACCTCCCTCCCTCCATCCTTTTCTTTCCTCTCCTTTCCTTTCCTTCCCTTCCTTTCCCTTCCGTTATTATGTTAGATACATGATTTAATTGAAACACTTTGAAAAATGGTTACCAAGTAAACACTTTCATTGGAAATCCCGTTTCACTGGGGGTCTATTCTAACTTGACCGTGCATTTATATTTAAATGTAGATGGGCCGAAGCCAAACCATCTCCCTGAAAATAAAAACAAGTCACTTTTATATCACTCGCTCAGTGACTGGATACCATTTTGCAGGATTTAAGTGCTTGTGTGTATGTGTGTGGGGGGTGGGGTGGAAGCAAGCAAGAAGCCACGGCGGCCTGTGTGTGCAATGAACCAAAATTAATGATTTGTATAAAAGAAATGTTGTTCTCATTAATTTTTAGTGTAATCTTATTAAAAATGCCACCTGTCCAGAATGAAAGTGTCCAGATTTTAATTCTCTTTCCATATCTCGCAGTAGTTGCAAAAGACAGATCTGGATTTGTTTGGGGTTGTATTTTTAATTTCTTTTTGTATCTATTAACGTAGACCACAAAAAACACCCTCATTTCAGTTTTTTACTGCTACAGAAATTCCACACTGAAACACTTAGTTATCGGGTTTTTTTACTTTACACCGCTTAGCAAGCTGTTGCATTTCAGCTGGACTCCTATTCTTTGATTTTGCTTTTAGCACAAAGAGGTTGTTTTAAAAAGATCTGTATATCAAAACCATGAAATTAGCCTCTCAAACTGTACACCTGTAATGTTTTCTATGTAGAAAGTCACTGGTTAATATTTCCATATGAGAAAAAAAAAGCATCTCACGTCAGTACAAACCAAATAAGGGTGCATAATAATCAACAGAAGTCCTAATATACATTAATCTAACTCACATATTTTCCATCGGATGGCTGATTAAATTTAAAATAAATTAGATGAAACCCACCAGTCTCATTTTACACTATTAGCAGTTGCAGGAGCTAAGCAATTTAAGCTTTTCTTCCTTCCCAAGACAGGGCCGTCCACGGTTAGCTCACACCGGCTGAATTTAAGTGACTTGTTTCTTTGATCAACCTCAGATCCACCCCAATTATGGAAAAAAAATCACTTCTGAGTCCTGTATTTCCGTATAAAGAACAAGCATCTGAGAAGTGGAAAAGATAAGGGCTGCTATTCTCCTGTTAGGAGTTTCATTGTGAGATTTTAATCATTTTCTTCTATTCATAACAGCACAATCGAATAATTCCTGCCACTTATTTTCCCCATTGTTGCCGTAATTAATGTACTACATGAGCGTGTAAGAGAAGTCGTGTTATCTTTTGATAGAGACAGGAAGTGAGTGTTCGCTCTCTCCTTTGCGCTAATGTCGCTCGGTTATGAACCACTCAAATGACAACAGAATATGAATGGAGGAAAAGCATCGCTTCCAATCGGAGTGTAATGAAACAACAACTTCAAACCACACGCTACCTTTCTCCAGGTGCATTCTTTTGGAGTCGTGCCCACCCTCGTGGCCAGCCAGGTCACCTTCTTTCGGACCAGGTAAGACGTTCGGAGATAAGCCCAACAACATCTGGTTCATGGAGAGGCCGTTCTGATGGACAGCTGCTAGCACAGGCAGAGGAAGAACAAAGAACAAAAATATTACGGGTTGATGAGACGTTCAGCTACGAAATATTGACTTTCATGATGCCTTGTGTCTATTGATGGAAGAGTCTGAAGGGTCTTGCCAAACCACCCAATGACCAAGCCTACCCAGGTCATCATTCTTGATCCTTGAGTTTTCCCAATAGATAAGAAGTTTCACTCCTCAGTTTCATGCCTTAAAAAGCTGAGAGCTTTCTATTTCTATTCTGGATCTCTATGACCGTGCATTGCAATGTAAGCATCCTTTGTCCATAACCTTTAAATTATAGAAATTCAACTTTTTGACACTTTTTCACTGTGTCCTACAGGGTGGGAGGGAGAAAAGAGGGCAGATCAGTAGAATACTGATAGTTGGGAAACCAAGAAGACTTGCGTTGATTGATTTAGGTTTCAGCTGTAGCAAAGAAAGAGTAGACCCAGTCCATCACAAAAGGGCAGTAGCAGAAAGATAGTTATCTCTTTTTCTTCTCTGGTTATTCTTCCTTTCCTTTCCTTTCCTTTCCTTTCCTTTCCTTTCCTTTCCTTTCCTTTCCTTTCCTTTCCTTTCCTTTCCTTTCCTTTCCTTTCCTTTCCTTTCCTTTCCTTTCCTTTTTCCTTTCCTTTCCCTTTCTTTTTCTTCCCTTCCCTTTCCTTCCCTTTCTCATTCCCTTCCCTTCCCTTTCTTCCTTTCTTTTCCTTTCATCTTTCCTTTTTCACCCCTTCATATTTACCTATTCTTCTCTTTTTCATGCTCCACCTACCCTTCTTGTGCTTTAATTAATAGCTTGGACGGCATATCTTCTTTTTTTGCCCTAAGTCAAGAGAATAACCTGCTCAATCTTTGCCTGAGAGTAGGCTCTTAAAATTCAAGGGCTCTGAAAAATTCAGAAGCAACCCTCCACAAAGCTGCATCCCTTTTAAAGACCACAAGACTGATTCTTCAACAGACATCCATGCATTTTGCTTCATAAAAATAATTGAATAAATGTTATTGACCTTTGTTATTTTTTGTTTAGGGACTACTTTTATTTTTTTAAGGGTGCCTGGCCTTTTGTAAATTGGATGTTACGGTTTACACTAGACAAACATAGTCATTTCCCCCTTGTTGGAAATGGCTTATGAATTAGATATTCAACTGTTAGTGTACAGACATATAATTTTGTACAGAACGAGTTTATTCACTTACAGCAAAACTGACCAAGCATTTTGCCTGTTCCTTTAAAAAGAAATGACAGGATTTGCAAATTGCTTTTTGTTTTCCAACGTACGAATTAACTGACCCTGTAAAATACAGAAATAGACGGGGAAATTCCCGCTTTCCACCTCCTGTATGGTCCTTCTATCATCTTATCTCCATGATCTTTTCTACCTCACTGTGAAGCAGTGGTGGGATTCAATTTCTTTTACTACCGGTTCTGTGGGTTGACTTGGTGGGTGTGGCATGGCTCTGTGGGCGTGGCTTGGTGGGCGTAGCAGGGGAAGGATACTGTAAAATCTCCATTCCCTCCCCACTCCAGGGAAGGTTACTGCAAAATCCCCATTTCCTCCCGAACAGCTGGGACTCGGGAGGCAGAGAATAGATGGGGGCGGGGCCAGTCAGAGGTGGTATTTACCGGTTCTCCAAACTACTCAACATTTCTACTACCGGTTCTCCAGAACTGGTCAGAACCTGCTGAATACCTTCTGCTGTGAAGGCTGCAACTTGATTTACATACATATGTAAGGAAGCAGGAATTGCTCCTCTATGTATAAAAAGACAACAGCACATCTTAGTTGAAGATTTAAGTTATTTTAGGTTTGCTTTCTAGGGAGCAATCATAGATTCGTCCTGGACATGTTCTGTATCCCAGGAGCTTATTAACCAGACATACAACTCTCATTTGTGAATCAGAGATCATGATGAAGATGCTTCATTTCAACAGTTCATATATTTTTTTGGTGGGGGCGGGAAATACAAAAACTTTCAAACTCCATTTATGGCACTTGCCATCTTTGATCTCTAACGTTTTATCGATTTGACTGTAATTTCCTGGTTTGTTGCAAGCCACCCAGAGTCACTGAAAGTTAAGTAGCATACAGATTTAATAAATTATTGTTGCTTCACATTTCTGGGTTGTTCGTAATATTTGGATACAGCACTATCTTCACACACCTGAGGGCAGTCTACAAATACAAAACAAAAAACCCCACCATGTTAGACCAAATAAAAAAATTGCTCAATCACCCTGATGGTGTATCATCCATCAGAAATGTAGGATTGAACTTTGATGGGAAAGACACTTATTCTTCTTCTGGGTGCAGCAACTCTTTTCTTAAGAGAATAACTGTTGTGGCTCCGTTACCTGAGCCTGTGTCATCAGCAGGAGAGGACTCCGAGAGTGAAGGAGAGGAGTTGGCAAGGCCTCCCTCTCCAGGACCCTCCTCTCTGGCAATGCCTTCGGTGTCCGCCAAAGAGCAAGAGATAGGGCTGGGGCCAAGCACGTCCACGTAGCCACAGGTGGACAGTGATGAGGGAAATGAGTCTTGGCTGCATCCTCGGCAGTGTCGCAGAGATAAGCACGCGCAACAGAAGAAAAGGCGTGCCAGAGATTAGGCTGAGTCACTGGACCACACCCCACAGGCTATAAAAGGGGGTGAGGTGGCCATTCAGACTCTGTGACGGACAAAACTAACTACTATCGAGTCACATTGCATCTTTGGAAACAACATTATTGGCCTTGGATTTATTTTACGAACTGGACAATTCTTGACTGTGGGTATTTTGTTTATTGAGTAAAAGTTCTTGGCAAGCAGCTACTGGGTTGCTGCCAAGCGTCTTATCGGAAGAATTGGTTGTCTGCCAGTTTATTTAACCCCCGGCTGTCTGTTTGTGTGCGTGTGTGAGATGGGGACAGAACAATAACAGAATTGGAAGGAACCTTGGAGGTCTTCTATTCCAACCCCCTGCTCAGGCAGGACACCTATACCATTTCTGACAAATGGTTGTCCAATCTCTTCTTAAAAACTTCCAGTGTTGGAGCTCCCACAACTTGGGAAGTTGTTCCATTGATTAATTGTTATAACTGTTAGGAAATTTCTCCTTAGTTCTAGGTTGCTTTTCTCCTTGACTAGTTTTCATCCATTGCTTCTTGTCCTGCCTTCAGGTGCTTTGGAGAACAGGTTGAACCCCGTCTTCTTTGTGGCAACCGCTCAGATATTGGAATGCTGCTATCATATCACTTTATCTTATTTATTTTCATTCAACTAGACCTGTGATGGCGAATGTATGGCACGTGGGTCCGAGGTGGCACGCAGAGCCATCTTTCCGGGAACTCAAGCTGTCACCCAACTCATCTGCAGCTGTGCATGTGCACACGCCCCGGCTTGTGCTCGGGCCTCTGATGCGCATGCATGCAATTCAGGGGACCCAGCTGGTCTTCGGAGCTCTCCTGTCCATGCGCACGCATTTGCGCATGCCCATGAGAGTACTTGCACACAGGGTGCGCATGTGTAGATGGCATTTGCGCACATGCATTGCACGCATGAAAACCACGTGCAAGTGCAGAGGGTGTGATTGCACACACAGCACACAGGGGAGCTGCGTGAAACCTGCATGCATGTGCAGATGGTGCTATTGCACACGAAGCCCATGGGGGGAGCTGAGTGAAAGCCACGCACATGCGCAGACGGTGCAATTGTGCATGCAGTACAGGGGGGCACACGCAAAAGCCATGCACATGTGCAGATGGTGTGGTTGCACACACAGTGCATAGGGAGGAGCCACGTGTTAGCATGGATAGCACATGCACATGGAAAGCACATACTTGTTCAGCACTCGGTGAGTAAAAGGTTCGCCACCACTGAACTAGACCTACCCAATTCCTGCAATCATTCTTCCAATGTTTTGGCCTCCAGTTACCTTCTTGCCTACCCTTTGCAGATTTTCAGAAGCACTAAAGACATTGTGTGCTAAAGCATTAAAGGCTCTCGAAAAATGTATCTCTCTCCATAAGAAAACGTGAAAGAAATTAAACCACGTTCCAATAAGAAATGGGACAGCCATGCAATTTGCAACTGCTCCCTTGCTCCCTTCTTTACATAACTATTATCACTTGATGACAACATCTATTGCTTAGTGCCTCGCGTATGTAAGCATGTCACTGCAGATCAAACAAATTGTCTTAAACTGTAAGAGAGTGGTAAGAAAGCAAGTGATGCATTTATGCATAACCTGAACTTTCCTTTTAATGCTCTACTTACCATAAGCACCACTTCCTCAATTTCAAAAGTCTACAAAGCATGGCTTTTTTTTACACAATAACACTAATGCTCAAACTCATGGAACCTATTAAAGTGCATGTCAGAGGGTATTCATTTTACTTTCAGAGAACTGAAAAATAGAGCAAAGAGCAAACTTGAGAATGTTATGGTATTTTTTTTAAAAAAATGGGACAGGGCAAAACCTTAAATCAATGGGCAGCCCCAAAGTCATCCAGGGTTAATATCCTTTTCCAGAAGGTAACTAAAAGATTTCCCTATGTTAAGCAATGATTTCTGAAGTCAAATAGAGATGTAGAACTGCATGCAGTACAAGTAAAGATAAAAAAGGATCTTTGTTTATATCTGCTAGCCATATACAACAGCAGCAATGCTAGTTTTTTTTAAAAAAAAATAACAACAAACAAACTCAGATTTGTCTGAGAAATACTCTAAACGTAAATTAAATTAATAATAATTTATATTAAAAGGAAGCGTTGTCTCCTCTCTCCTTTTTCCAGAGCTATAAAAATGAAAAGGAATTGAGAACCTGAATCAAACATGGCTGATAAATCACAGCTAAAAACAAGTCTGGAGTCTCAGCCTATGAATGTTTCTTTTTTAAAAAAAATAAATAAATCTCTTTTTTACAAATATATATTCTCTGTTACCTTCGCTACCTCTGGAGCCTGAAAAATGACATTTGAGACTGCAAATACAGAGAAATAGTTTTTGCTGGGAAAGGCAGAAAATGCTTTTTTCCATCATTGTTTTGTTTTGCTTCACAACTGACTTCTGTCCCTGATTGGTCTCAGGATGGTCTCTGTTTCAAGGAGATGAGTCAATTCTGTTCTGGTTTAATTGAAAAAACAAGCAAAATGGCTGTTTTGTTTTGAACTGTTGTTGTTCTGGGGAAAACCGGGTTCCTTGGTTCAAAGTTAGAACTAACTCCTCAGCTTTTCTGTCTGGCAGCCTACTGCCCACCCCAATAGCTTTAGAAGTTTCTCCTTGAAGATGTCTTTTCTATAGGTCTGGTTGAGAAATGAGGTAAAGGTAAAGGTTCCCTTCGCACATATGTGCTAGTCGTTCCCAACTCTAGGGGGCAGCGCTCATCTCCATTTCAAAGCCGAAGAGCCAGCGCTGTCAGAAGACATCTCCGTGGTCATGTGGCCGGCATGACTAAATGCCAAAGGCGCACGGAACGCTGTTACCTTCCCACCAAAGGTGGTCCCTATTTTTCTACTTGCATTTTTTATGTGCTTTCGAATTGCTAGGTTGGCAGAAGCCGGGGCAAGTAACGGGAGCTCACCCCATTACGCGGCACTAGGGATTCGAACTGCTGAACTGCCGACCTTTCGATTGACAAGCTCAGCATCTTAGCCACTGAGCCACTGCGTCCCACTGAGAACTTACATCTCTTCTTCTTCTTCTTTCACACAGACGTCAAGGCAACATATAGCTGTTAACAGAGTTATTGGGAAAGATGCCCGATGCCATAATTCCCACCACATTATCAGGCAACCTTGCCAGTTCACCTGGGCCTTTAAGTACAGGAAGGAAATTGTCATGAGGAAGCTTGGGAAATAGAGTAGGGATGTCAGCAATTTTGTTCACACATTTTTGCAATTAACTTTCTCTGATATAGTTTTTGCTACCTCAGAGTTCCCTCAGTTTTTGTTTTTTGGGTTGCAAATCACTGGATCGGGGTGTCAAACTTGATTTCATTGAGGGCTGCATGATGGTTGTGTTTGACCTCAGGGGAGAGGGCAGGAGGGTGTGGCCATCGGTGATCCGAGCGCTCTGCCAGAGAAAACAGGCTCCTGAGCTCTGTTTTCAGCTTCAATGACCTCCTGCAATCCTCTGGCAGCAAAAATGGAGCTTGGGAGGGCTGCACACAGCACTCCCGAGCTCCGTTTTCACTGGCAGAGGAGCCGCAGGCCAGTCCTTCACTGTTTCTAGAGCAGCCCCGCGGCCCAGCTCTAAGCATCCCACCGGCCGGATCTGGCCCCTGGGTACACTGCACTGAATGAATGCTCACCCCAACATGGGTGGAATTGTCATCCTTTGTGTGACTTTCAGGAGGTCAGGAGACAGGCCCCTATACTCTCTCCCCATTCTCTCCTTAGAGGGGTGGAGAAAAACAGAGTGGATGCTGATTGGTTGATTCTCCCTGTTTTCTGTATTTGGAGTCCAACGAAAGGGAACTCTTACTTTGAATCACTTCCACACTGTTTTATGGGGAGGATGGAGATGTTAGTGATAGGAGTGGTGCGGTGGCCTAGAGGTGGAGCTCTCGCCTCATAATGACGAGACTGTGAGTTCAATCCTAGGTAGAGGCAGATATTTCTCCCTCTGGGCACACTGAGAAGGTATCTGCTGAACAAAACTCCGGATTGGCGACAGGAATGGCATCCGGCCATAAAAACACTCTGCTAGCTCCATTCAGTTGCCCAGACTCCACCCCACAAGGGATTATGGGATACCCAGCAACCTACGGATTCTGTCTGAAGAGCTTTCGGTTCGGGCAGGGGAGCTGGATACGCTGCTGCTACGATGTGAGGATGGATGGCTACCAGGCCTTCGACCGTCTTCGAGAGATGGAGCAGGGGAAGGGCTGTCTGGAACTCGTTCCTGCACATCATCAAGACAAAACAGAGAACAGCTTCAGATAAAAGGAAAGAACCTCTTCAAATTGTCTAAATATTTCTAGACTCCATATTACTGAATGTTGGGATTACCAAGTTTAATCAAGTTTTTCATTTTTTTCCGTTTTCAGTTTCATGCAATTTCTGTTTCTCAAAACTCAAGGGGAGATGATATAAGCAAGCAAACCATCTTACACTGAAAGCAGGGCAGGAACTCAAAACAGGGAAAATTTAATGGGATATCTTTCTCATTTATACTTCACCAGACATAAATAGACTAATAAAAACTTTTAAGACACAGAGCTTTTGATTTAACATACTTATTTCTATCTTTATTATACGTGTCGAGGATCTCAGATTATATCAAATGTTTCTTTCTCTCTTTCCTTCCTTCTTTGTTTTCGTTATTTCTTTCTCTTTCGTCTTTCCTTTCTTTTTTCTTTCTTTCTTTCCTTCCTTCCTTCTTTCTTTCCTTCTTTCCTTTCCTTTTTTCTTTCTCTTTCCTCTTTCTTTTTCTTTCCTTCCTTCCTTCCTTCCTTCCTTCCTTCTTTTCTTCTTTCCTTTCCTTATTTCTTTCTCTTTCCTTTCTTTCTTTCTTTCTTTCTTTCTTTCTTTCTTTCTTTCTTTCTTTCTTCCCTTTCCTTCTTTCTTTCTCCTTCCTTCCTTCCTTCCTTTCTTTTTTTCTTTCTTTCTTTTCAAATCTAATTGGTGAGAAGCAGTTTGGGCAAAACCAATTGCTCATCAATTTCTCCTTGCTATCCAATATTCTTGATTCCATTGGGCCAAAACATAACCAAAAATCTGTCCATCTCGATGGCGGTTGGCTGGAACTTAAGATTTCCACCAAAGGCAAGTAAGTGACCTGGGTTTTCTCCCTTTGCTTTTATCCTGTTCCCATTCTGCAGGCCTTGTGGCAGGATAAATTACAAGGATAGAAAGAAATCACAAGCCAACACTATTGCCCAGGATCTCTTCAACATAAACTTTTCTGTTACACGATCATGGTCAGCTGATAAAAGACAAGGCGGGCCTGAATGTTACATTAAAAGAGATCTCTTTCAACATATGTTTTTTGCTTATCTTGTCATTAAAGGTAAAGGTTCCCCTCGCACATATGTGCTAGTCGTTCTCGATTCTAGGGGGCAGTGCTCATCTCCGTTTCAAAGCCAAAGAGCCAGCGCTGTCCAAAGACGTCTCCGTGGTCATGTGACTGGCATGACTAAATGGCAAAGGTGCACGGAACGCTATTACCTTCCCACCAAAGGTGGTCCCTATTTTTCTACTTGCATTTTTTACGTGCTTTCGAACTGCTAGGTTGGCAGAAGCTGGGACAAGTAATGGGAGCTCACCCCATTGTGCGGCACTGGGGATTCGAACCGTTGAACTGCCAACCTTTCGATCAACAAGCTCAACATCTTAACCACTGAGCCACCACATTCCTTGTCTTCTAATTACAGGACCTGAATTCACAAAGACCTATAAAGCAGTGCTAGAACCACTGCTGTAAATTGCCAGAGTTGCTTCTTCTTCTTCTTCTTCTTTTTTTTTTGCAACTGTGGTTTGGATTACTGTAGTCCATGCTAATTAAATGCTTTTAATGAATTCCACCAAAAGCATCTCCTTTTTTGATCACTCAATGTTGCATTGGATTCTAGATAGAGCTTAGATGGCATCCTACACTTAAAAGAGCTCCATTACACGCCATCTAAAAAGTCATGTTAAACATACATGGAAAAGTGGGATCTTTTTTAACATACAGAAAATCCAGATGGGTAGTATAGTGTAGTGTGCACTGTACACTACAGTTGCTTCACAATACAAAAGTGTTAATTCCTATCCTGATATGGAGTGTTTACTATTAAATATATCTATCTTTTGAGGCTTGGAGATGAATCATTTGTCATGCAATGACTCTAAAGTTGAGTATACCGTATTTTTCAGAGTATAAAACGCTCCGGATTATAAAACGCACATACCTTTTTTGGTGAGGAAAACAAGAAAAAGAAATCTGCCTCTGCCTCCCAGCAATTTTGCCTCGCTGCAGCAAACAGCAAATAGCCTGCTTTACTTTCACTTTCATTTTCAGCATAGCTTGATTAGCAGAAGAAAAAAAAAAATCTGCTCCCAGCAATTTACCTCCTTGCAGCAAGCAGCAGAGGCTCGTGCAGCAATAGGCAATGGCAATCCCTGCAGCCTGAAACAGATGAGAGTCGGTAGGCTGATCCAACTGACAATCAACTTGTACTAATTAGGCTGTGCTGAAGCTGAAATGGGCTGTTTCTTCTTACTGCTTGCTGCAAGGAGGTAAATTGCTGGGAGGCAGAGGCCAGAGGGTGGGGGCCAGTGGGTGGGCGGGGCTATATTCGGTGTGTAAGAGGCAACTAAATTTTCACCCCCTTTTAGGGGGAAAAAGGTACATCTTATACTCAGAAAAATACAGTAGGTTACAATCACATGATCTATACCATTAATATAGACTAAATTCAATGTCCTATAATACTGATTTTGACTTTCTTAAGGATAAAGATTATTTTGCCATTGAGTTGAACTTACAGAAAGTTGTTCCTCATATCATTTAATAAGGTAAAAAGTTACGGTGCCCTTCAGCTGAACTCAATTCCTGCTGACAGCATCCATACAGTTTTCTTGGCAATGTTATGAGAGTGGTTTGCCAGAGACTTCTTCTGAGATGGTTTTCAGACTTCTGAGGTTAGCCAGGAAAACAGTAAAGCAAAGCTCTACGCTTACATTGTGTTCATTTTCTCATTAGGAATTCATTTTAAGCCCGATAAGGCAGCATGCTTTCAGAATGCAGGCAGAAATTTACATAGCTGAATACTAACTTGATAAAAGAAATCCAGGTCAACATAATTCTGAAGCTGGAGAAATTCTACCTCTCAATTTCCATATGGATAGTAAAGGTAAAGGTTCCACTCACACATATGTGCTAGTCGTTCCTGACTCTAGGGGGCAATGCTCATCTCTGTTTCAAAGCCGAAGAGCCAGGGCTGTCCGAAGATGTCTCCATGGTCATGTGGCCGGCATGACTAAACGCCAAAGGCGCACGGAACGCTGTTACCTTCCCACCAAAGGTGGTCCCTATTTTTCTACTTGCATTTTTTACGTGCTTTCAAACTGCTAGGTTGGCAGAAGCTGGGACAAGTAACGGGAGCTCACCCCATTATGCGGCACTAGGGATTCGAACTGCTGAACTGCCGACCTTTCGATCGACAAGCTCAGCGTCGTAGTCACTAAGCCACCACATCCCTTATATGGATAGTACCCTCCCCTTAATAGAAACATCTATAGAGAAAGAGTATTTACAGGTAGTCCTCGATTTATAACCAAAATTGAGCCCAAAATATATGTTGTTAAGTGAGACCATTGTTAAGTAGGTTTTCCCCCATTTTGCAGCCTTTCTTGCTACAGTTGTTAAGTGAATCACAGCAGTAGATAAGTTAGCAACCCAGTTGTTAAATGAAACTGGTTTCCCATTAATTGATTTTGCTTCTCAGAAGGTCACAAAAAGGGATCATGAGCTGCTATAAGAAATGAGCTGTTATCAAGCATCTGGATTTTGAACACATGGTCATGGGGATGCTGCAAAGACTTATAACTAGGAAAAATGGTCATGAGTCATATTTTTCAGGGCCGTGGTAACTTTGAATGGTCACTAAATGAACTGTTTTAAATCAAGAACTAATCTGAAGTTTACCTAAATTCTCCAAAGATGTATCAACTAGAAAGTGATTTCCCAGCTTTGTGAGAACTCACAGAGTATCAGGTTGTATGCCATCCCTAAATTAGGATTTTGATCCCTAAAAACTTTTGCCAAAGCTGAACACCCTGGAGCCTGCAAAATTCCCGAAGTATTGCTAAATATTACTTTCCACCGAAGGAAAAGCATAGTATATGTAAAAGAGGTCCAAAGGAAGTATATGAAGTTCAACACGAACAGAACAGAACAGAACAGAACAGAACAGAACAGAACAGAACAACAGAGTTGGAAGGGACCTTGGAGGTCTTCTAGTCCAACCCCTTGCTTAGGCAGGAAACTCTACACCATTTCAGACAAATGGTTATCCAACCTCTTCTTAAAATCTTCTAGTGTTGAAGCATTCACAACTTCTGGAGGCAAGTTGTTCCACTGATTAATTCTTCTCACTGTCAGGAAATTTCTCCTTAGTTCTAAGTTGCTTCTCTCCTTGATTAGTTTCCTCCCATTGCTTCTTGTCCTGCCATCAGGTGCTTTGGAGAATAGCTTGACTCCCTCTTCTTTGTGGCAGCCCCTGAGATATTGGAACACTGCTATCATGTCTCCCCTAGTCCTTCTCTTCACTAGACTAGCCGTGCCCAGTTCCTGCAACCGTTCTTCATATGTTTTAGCCTCCAGTCCCCTAATCATCTTTGTTGCATTTCTCTGCACCCTTTCTAGAGTCTCCACATCTTTTTTACATCGTGGTGACCGAAACTGTACGCAGTATTCCAAGTGTGGCCTTACCAAGGCATTATAAAGTGATATTAACACTTCATGCAATCTTGATTCTATCCCTCTGTTTATGCAGCCTAGGATTGTGTTGGCTTTTTTGGCAGCAGCTGCACACGGCTGGCTCATATTTAAATGCTTGTCCACTAAGACTCCAAGATCCCTCTCACAGTTACTACTATTGAGCAAGGTACTACATATACTGTACCTGTGCATTTTGTTTTCCTTGCCTAAATGTAGAACCTTACTGTTTTTAGCATGTAATAGATTCCCAAAAGATTGTTTGAAGAAGTTATTCATAATTTTGAAAATTAAAATGCTTATTTTGTTTTGTTTTTTTAAAAATCCATGGGGATTTAAAAAAAATGTTTTCGGTGAGGTTTTTTGTTTGTTTGTTTGTTTGTTTTTTAAATTATCCCCTTGGGCATTTTTTTTCCTGAATATTGAATGGCAGATAACAAGACAGTGGAGGAGATCATTTTATTTTTCTTGAGATTCTTGAGGTGAACATGAAGGACTTTATTGCTTTGTTTCCTATCACAGAAGTTAAACTGACAATCAGTTTCTCAGTGAAGATATGTCAGTTATTTCCACAAGTTGATAGCATCAAAGAAGCTTGGGCCAAATGTTGGTTACACAAGAAGAACAGCAGAAGGGGAAAAAAAGTACTAGGATTAAACTATGGAGTTACCTCAATATGCTTTATTTGGGGGAATTTGATTGAGGGTGCAATTGTATGCATCGTTAAATAAATCGAACCAAAATTGTGAACTGCAATAATAGTTGATCATATGATCTTTGAATATGGTAATTTTCTAAGGTTTAAATTTTTTTTTGCCTCCTTCAGCAAAATAAACAAATACCAAAACCAATATCAAATAAAGAATATTTTTTCTGCAATGTTTTATCGATTATACATGCACATCATTAAGAGGGAGAAAGATGTTGCTATCTGAACATTAGTCTAAACAACTGATGGCAATTCTTTAAACTGTTATGGAACATCTGATTGTATTTGTTGTAACAAATGAGCAGAAACTCTTCTGGAAAGTAGGAGGGAAAAAAATAACTGTTTTATTTATTTTATTTATTAGAATTTGTCAAACAAAAAACGAGAACAAGAATAAAAGAATTTTAAGTTTAAGTTAAATTTAATTTAAGTTTTGCTTAAATTTAGTTTACTGTCCTTTTACAATGATGTTACATTACTTTGAAAAGCTGCTATAAATCTGCTGAAAAATGACTTGATTTATCAACTCTGTCTTGAACTTGTTTAGGAAAGGGAAAATATAAATATAAAAAACAAGCGACGATGGACGCTCATCATTATTCTTGGATCTGGTTGTCGCCTACTGTAGTTCTTAGGTTTGCCATCAATGGACAACTTACATCAGCATTTAAGAGAATCCTGGAGCTGAAAGGAACTTTGGATGTCTTCTAGTCCAACCCCCTACTCAAGCAGGAGAGTCTATACCATACGAGACAAGTGACTATCCAGTTTCTTCTTGAAAGCCTCCAGCGATGGAGCACCCACAACTTCTGAAAGCAAGACATTCCACTGGAGTTCTCACCATCAGGAAATTTCTCCCTGGTTCTAGGTTGGTTCTCTCCTTGATTCGTAACCCTTAGTAATTAGTACTCTTTGATTTACGTAACCCAGTAGAAATAGTAGCAACATCAGCAAAGGTGAGTGGCCTGTACCTTTATCACCTGGCATGGTAGACAGGGGTGGGATTCAGCCGGTTCAGAGTGGTTCAGGCAAACCGGATGTTAATTTTAATCTGGTTCGCTGAACTGGTAGTTGTAAGGACTGGCTGACCCTGCCGACCCTGCCCCTCCCCTCCCAGGAGACTCCACCCAGTCTATTTTGGATACCAGGTATGTGCAGGGCCCGTGGGGTGGCTCTGGAAGGGTGAAAAGCAGGCCTACCGGAAGTTTCGGAAGTCAAAAATGGGCCTGTTTCTGGCCTCTAGAGGGCTTCTGGAGCCCGGGGAGGCCATTTTCGCGCTCCCGGAGGCTCAAGGAAAGCCTTTGGAGTCTGGGGAGGGTAAAAACACCCCCCCCATGCAGGAGGCCGAGTAGGCCACACCCACCATGGCCGCACCCACCCAGCAATTGGTTGCTAACATTTCTGGATCCCACCCCGATGATAGAAGAATACTGCCCTAATCCAGAACAAAAACGTCAGGGAGTTAAAGCTGAAGAAAAAGAGCAATGTATTTGCTTACTAGCCAAAGGCTCAGTACAGTTTAGATGATGCATCTTTTTCAGATAACCATATTCTTTGTCATTGCTGGTTCTCTGAAATCAGAAGACTTGCACCCATAGCATCCTATAATTTGAATATATGGAAACATCTATATCTTTCTTCCAAATATGAAACATGTTAGTCAATGGCTGGAAGACTGGAAATCAGCCATCAAGGAACACCTAATTGTGTCCCCTTTCTTAAGGTTTCATTTCCATTCTTCACATTTGTTAAGAAGAAGAAACCTCAGCTTCCATTTCAAGGCAGAGTTATGGTTTGACTCTTGATCTTTTATTCAAGAAATATTCAGTTTGGAGTTTTTGTTTTTACAAGAAGTAGCTCGTCTTTTATGGACAGACGTTGTTGATTGTTAAGCATCTTTAATTGTTTCCTCTTCTTTGTATCTTCTGTATTATTCTTCACAATAATAGGCAATAACAGATATATGTAAATTAGCTCTTGGATCTCTGATTGCTGAGATCTCATTCCTCAAAATCCAGATTGCAAAACGGCTATCTAATATTTATCTAATTCCCCAAAGGGTATTGATTAATTGTAGAATGTAGAATTGTAAAGTAAAAAAGAAGAAAAAAAGAACACTGACTTTCTTATCTCACTCTTCCTGATTAGATTTCATTATTTCATTTGCTTCATTCTTTTGAAAAGGTTAAAAATAGAAATCCAAGATTTGCTTCCCCAGGAATACTAGCTTCTTATCTGCAGAAAATGAAGCACTGCTAAATAGCAAGCTGTCATTTGCAAATGTTCAGATAATGCACAAAGCCACTTGGTGGACAGCAGAGAATGGCCAGTCAGAGATCTGAGCTGAGAAAGGGCTTGAGATCAACTTTCCCACTGAGGCAGATTTCATCTTGAAACTCTTATAACCTACCATGATAGAAAATGGTCCCAGAATATGAATGGGGTAAAGTAGTAGAAAGTTAAAGCTCAAAGTTCTACTGTATTACTGATTTCCCACATGATTCTTTTCATTGGTCAAAAGTAGTAAGCAATAGCAATAGCACTTAGACTTATATACCACTTTATAATGCTTTACAGCATTCTCTAAGTGGTTTACAGAGTCAGTATACAGTAGTGGCCAAAATTGTGGAAACCTTTTGGGAAAAGTGTATTTTTGAGGTTTGATGGCTAATAACACCACATTTTGGGGGGGAGTTTCAAGATAATCATATTCCACTGCTGGAATGGCCTGGGAATAGCCCAGCATTTAACCCAATTGAAAATCTATGGAGCCCACTAAAGAAACTTGTTAGTCAGAAGCGACCCAAGAATAAAATTCAGTTAATAGAAGCAATCATTCAATCTTGGTTTCACATCATAACAGCTGTAAAAGACTTAGTTCACTCCATGGGAAGACATTGTAAGGCTGTAATTCATGCTAAAGGTTACCCAACTAAGGATTAACTGACATGATGATAATTTCTATGGTGATAATTTTTGTATATCTCATTTTTCTACGTGTTTCACTTTTCTTCTTTATACTGTAACTGCTATTCTAATAGCAAATCCTTCATAAAAGTTATTGCAGTACATTCTTGATTAAATTATCTTTCCATTGATATAATTTTATGGAACTACTCCAAAAAAAAGGTGGTGTTATTAGCTAGTTTTAGAAAATACACTTTTCCCAAAAGCTTTCCACAATTTTGGCCATTACTGTATTTCCACCAGCAATCTGGGTCATCATTTTTCCAACCTTGGAAGGATGGAAGGTTGAGTTAATCTTGAGCTGGTCAGGATCAAATTGCTGGCAGTAGGCAGAGTTAGCCTGCAATACTACATTCTAACAATGGTGCCACCGAGGCTTTTAGTTCAATATTTTTCAAGCAATAGAAATCTGTCTTGAAAGCTATGTTTGCGTTGACGGTATTCTAGAATTCTCTGAAAGTCCAATTTTTAGAAGGCCTCAGTTTTTAAAATCAAAAATAATATTCAGGGTCTTCAGAGACAGTATGGCGTGAAAAATAAAGCTAATTATTATTTACTCTACCTGGGTGAGTGAGTGAGTGAGTGAATAAATGAATGAGTCAATCAATCAATCAAGTGAATGAATTAATGAGTGAGTGAGTGAGTGAGTGAGTGAGTGAGTGAATGAATGAATTAAATGAAAAGAAAAGAAAAGAAAAGAAAAGAAAAGAAAAGAAAAGAAAAGAAAATCCAAAATTAACATGTTGTTAGTAACCTTGGGAATGGCTTTCTATATCCCTATAAGTTAAATTCCAGGACATTTGACATGAAGTAAAAGTAAATATATTTTGTTATACTGGCATAGGAAAAATATATTTCCTATAAATTCCCATTCTCATAGGTATCTAAAGAATGAAATTTACTGATGACACTTTAATAATGTACATATATGTATTTTTTGCATGTATTCTTGGTAGCATTTCCATGACCAAACATGATATTAATCACCTAATGCTACCAAGACAGGGAGGGAGGGAGGGAGGGAGGGAGGGAGGAAGGAAGGAAGGAAGGAAGGAAGGCAGGAAAAGTTTAAAATATGATGTAATCCTATCTCAGTTCTTTTCTGCATATTATGACACATAAATGTGGCTCACAATCTACATTTCTCATTTAGCCATCATTCTAGCCAGTTGTGATGATTCTGTTTATAGCCAAGCAATTAGCTGTCATGATAAGGCCCTTGTGCCCTTTGTGAAAAATGGAGGACTTTATCACCAAATTTTCACTACTTCTCTGAAGCTTCTTCCCACGCTCATTGGTTCCAACATTTTGAGCTGCAAAAGTGGCTTCCACTGCCATTCCCACTTCCATATTCCAATGTCTGAGTCTGAATTAAAAGGATTTTTAAATTATTGTAATTTGTTTCAAATTGCAAAAGATCATAGAATAGAATAACAAAGTTGGAAGGGACCTTGGAGGTCTTCTAGTCCAACCCACTGCTTAGACAGGAAACTCTACACCACTTCAGACAATCTCTTCTTAAAAACTTCCAGTGTTGGAGCATTTACAATGTCTAGAGGCAAGTTGTTCTACTGATTAATTGTTCTAACTGTCAGGAAATTTCTCCTTAGTTCTAAGTTGCTTCTCTCCTTGATTAGTTTCCACCCATTGCTTCTTGTCCTGCCTTCAGGTGCTTTGTAGGATAGGTTGACTCCCTCTTCTTTGTGGCAACTCCTGAGATATTGGAAGACTGCTCTCATGTCTCCCCTAGTCCTTCTCTTCACTAGACTAGCCATGCCCAGTTCCTGCAACTGTTCTTCATGTTTTAGCCTCCAGTCCCCTAATCATCTTTGTTGCTCTTCTCTGCACTCTTTCTAGAGTCTCAATATCTTTTTTACATCGTGGCGACCAAAACGGAATGGTTTGAGAACAAAATTTATGAACAAAAGACACATAGCAGAAAGGAGAGGACCGAGAAGGCTATCAGTACATTGGAGAGCAGGCCAAGGCCATACCTACCTTAATCACAGATGTCTCCACTCGGGAGGGAGGGCCCTGTACTTGTGCTGCGGCGGCCATGTTTGCAATTGTGGTAAGGTGGTTCATCTGGTTCATGGCCATTGTGACAGATGCTGGGGGCAGGCTGACCGGAATAAGCGGATGGGGCATCATCATGAAAGGTAGCTCAAGGCCTGGGGGGGTGGGGGAGTGGGGGAGGGAAGCAAAAACAAAGTTTACGATGTATCAAACACTGAAGGTTGCAAACAGTTTTGAACATGAAACCAAGGTCAATTCAGGACCTACCAGGTAAAGCTTGACTCAATTGTTCCTTAGCAAGACAACATCCTACCCATCAATATCACAGTGCAATACGCTAGGCGGGAATTGTTTCCAGGACTTTGGAGAGAAATAGGAGCCAGTTTATCTGAGAAAATTGATTCCTTTGGAATAAGGCGTAGGATGGGATTTAATCTCCCGCTTTGATCGCGAGGATGGAATGTAACATCTCTCCCTAAAAATAATGAGCAATGGCAGAAGGTTTCTTCAATGTTTTATTCAAGATTCTCTAGGAAAACCCTGTGAGAGACTATGAGAATAGATTGGAATGGAATGGAATGGAATGGAATAGAATAGAATAGAATAGAATAGAATAGAATAGAATAGAATAGAATAGAATAGAATAGAATAGAATAGAATAGAATAGAATAGAATAGAATAGAATAGAATAGAACAGAATAGGTCTTTAGAGGAGAGCAGAGGAGAGCAGAGTAGAACAGAATAGAACAGAACAGAACAGAACAGAACAAAATAAAATAAAATAGAAAATAGAAAATAATAGAAAATAGACAATTATTTATTGGCCACGTGTAATTGGACACATAAGGAATTTGTCTCCGGTGCATCAGTTCTCAGCGTACATACAATCAAGAAAGTGATAAATCATAACATGCAAATCATAAATCGTAAGATAAAACCAACAAAGTGATAGTCATAAGATACCAATAGGAGTAGGTAATGGGAAAGATGAGAAGGATAATAGTAATGCAGCTCTACTACGTGGTTAGATATCCTTAGGCATAAGACAGAGCTGTGGAAATTAGGTGTTTATCAGAGGAATGGCATGGAAGGGGAAAAAATGTCTTTGTGTCTGGTTGTTTTGGCATGCAATGTCCTACAGCAGTATCCTGAGGGGAGAAATTGAAACCGTTTATGTCCAGGTTATGAGGGATCTCTAGATATTTGTGCTGCAATTGTGCTGTGATCCTGGGGGAAAGAAATGTGGTTAATTTAATAAGTTGCCCATAAATGCCATATCTGAGCTCCTGTTTATTGCAAAGTACTTTTGTGAAGCCCTGAGATAGTACGGATTACTCTTATTACCATCCGAGTCATGAGTTGTGTACACATAAGTATTTCTGCAACTGTGCCGAGTTGTGCAAAAATAAAGATGCCAATATAAATATGATGATTTCGATTGTCATCATCGTAACGGTGAACATTTTAATTTATAAGCAAAAAATAAATAAATATGGCAAAATCTATAGTACCTCTTGCTTCGTTGATAATTCTATGATCATTTCAAAGATCTTTCGAATCATTGTGAGAAAAGCCAAATAATTCCCTTCTCAAATAAATAAACACTCTCTCTCTCACACACACACACAAAACACACACACACACACCTACCTATCCCTTCAATTCAAGCACAAATCCAAAAATTAGCCCAGTGAAAATTCAACCCTACATTTCTCCATGCAGCAAGGTAATGACAAAGAGCTTAATTTTGGAATGGACTGAAATTTATCATTCTGAATCTAAGAGGAAAAAAAAAAAAAAACAGATTTCTCATCCGGTATTCAGGAATCTAAAAAAAAAAAAAAAAGAAATTAAGGATATGAGCATGAGAAACATGCTGTTTGGCTTGTAAACTAGAAGAGGTTTTTTTTAAAAAAATAAAATAAAATAAAATAAAACTAGTTATTAGTTTGGTTCTGTCTTTATTTTCTCTTTCTTGCAGGCCATTCCCATTCACCATTTCCTGGATCTCTATAACGAGTTAAATGATAGTTAATCTGGAAGAAACACACACAAAATTGAAGCTGTAAATAGAAAAACAGAATGAAAACTCATTAACGCAATCATTTGGTTAACTTCAATTTATGTTAGTATTTTAAGATCCGTACTCACTATGAAGAGTACTTAATATACAAATAATATCAGTAAATAAATATCCTAATTCACTTTATATTTAAAATCATTTTCTCTACTAATGGAGTGAACAATTAACTATTGCATATCTTTAAAGCAGCCTTGCGAATCTCATACATAATAAATATATATCCTTGCTTTGCCGTGACTTATCTAATTTAGGGTAACAGCTTCTTCTATTTACATCTATGCTTAGTTCCCCTTCCTACCTTTGATACTTGTTTAATGTCTATAATTTGCCACTAGTTGTCAGTACAATATTGCTTGCATAGATAATCATGCTGTAGAATTACCTAGGCAAAAATGTATTCACAGCTTTGTTATAAGGCAATGTCTTCCAAAAAAACCAGCTCTCCTTTATTCACAAAGACTGGAAGAAACCTATTTACATGTGGACAGACTAAGCCACCTCCAAACTAGCTTTTTAGAAAGCCCCCCAAAACCATCTCTAATCAAGGAAATTTGTACACCAACCGACTTAAATAACCATCGTTTCCAATCCACTAAAATCCATTAGATAGCATGGAACTTCACCAGGGGTGAAATCCAGCAGGTTCTGACAGGTTCTGGAGAACCAGTAGAGGAAATTTTGAGTAGCTCGGAGAACCAGTAGAGGAAATTTTGAGTAGCTCGGAGAACCAGTAGATGAAATTTTGAGTAGCTCGGAGAACCAGTAGCGGAAACGTTGAGTAGTTCGGAAAACTGGCAAATACCACCTCTGGCTGGCCCCAGAGCGGGTTGGGAAAGGAGATTTTGCAATATCCTTCCCCCAGGAGTGGGGGGGAATGGAGATTTTGCAGTATCCTTCCGCTGCCATACCCACCAAGCCACATCCACCAAGCCACACCACGCCCACAGAACCGGTAGTAAAAAAAAAAAAATGGATTTCACCACTGAACTTCACTGTCTTCTGGATACAATGGCTGATATTGTTGTTTATCCTCAGCATTTTCATAATGGTGTCATTAAACTAATGGCATAAATGACACAATCCAAGGACACAATCTACTTCATTGGTGTAATGACGGTGCTGAAATGACTTTCTCTGAAGCTGACAATAACAGAAATGGAGCTTAACAGACACCCTCTCCCCGCTCCCCCCCTCCCCGGTTCGATTGAGATTCAGTTTCACTTTGACTTCCCAATATGTGCATCTGTTGTTAACACAACTTTCATGAATGAAGGCGAATGTACATGTTCCAGGCTAATGCTGCAGGATCCAATCTGGCTCGGTCACCTGGACCAGATGTTTTATCATCTGAGCTTTCGGACTCGTGCTGGAGTTCATCTTCAAATAACTTCTCTCTAGTGCTAGAGAATAGTTTTATTTATTTATTTATTTATTTATCAAACAATCTCGACAATTTTGCATTTTAATGTATGCGATTTAATAAAGTTATTCCAAGTCTATTGCTTAGCTTAACCTTTGGGAGGAAAATAAGGAGCTATCACAATGAAATAATAAAGAGCCACCTTGTTTTGCTTAGCAGGACTTTTAAAACTTCCTCCTTATCTTCAGAAAAGGTTGTTCATAATCTAATTAAACCAAAGCTCAGGCATAAGACAACCAGAGTGTCTACCGTCCCTGTCCTAATGTTTCTTCTATTCGTATCTATTTCATGTATCCAATCCAGTGGTGGGTTGCTCCCGGTTCTGTCCGGTTCGTTAGAACTGGTAGTAAAAGCGGTGGGAGACTCCACCCACCCGCCCGGACGTCATAATTGACAATCTACGCATGCGCAGAAGCACGCACGCTCCCGTTGCGAACCGGTAGTAAAGATAAGTAGAACCCACCCCTGATCCAATCCATGCTTATACTTATTACCTAATACGTTCTTGACTAAACAAACAAACAACCAACCAACCAACCAACCAACAAACAAACAAACAAATAAATAAAGTAAGTCAGAAGTCTTCCTATACCCTTGCTTTATTATTTTATTTATTTATTTATTTATTTATTTATTTATTTATTTATTTATTTATTTATTTATTTATTTATTTATTTATTTATTTATTTAAATTTTTATACCGCCCCCTCTCCCGAAGGACTCGGGGCGATGAACAGCCTAAATTAAAAAAACATACAATATAAACATTAAAATACTATAAAAACAGAATTAAATTTATATTGGCTCCCCCAATTTAAAACCCCTTACCCATAAAATTCAACAATTAAAAGATTCTTAACCCAGCCCTGCTTGCTGAAATAAAAAAGTCTTCAGAGCCCGGCGGAAGTACGGGTGTCCGGGATCAGTCGTATCCCTGGGGGTAGCTGATTCTAGAGGGCGGGTGCCCCCATAGAGAAGGCTCTTCCCCGGGGGGCCGCCAGCCGACGTTGCCTGACCGACGGCACCCTGAGGAGGCCCTCTCTGCGGGAGCGTATTGGCCGGTGGGAGGATATCGGTGGCAGAAGGTGGTCTCGTAAATAACCGGGCCCTAAGCCATGGAGCGCTTTGAAGATGAGAACCTTGAAGCGCACCTGGAAGACCACAGGAAGCCAATGCAGCTTGCGCAGGAGAGGTGTCACGTGGGAGCTTTAGCCAAGTTAATCTTTAAGATTGCTCTAGTACAATATGTTTTGGCTGAACTTCTATTCCCCCAACAGACTTCTGGACTGTGGAAATAAGTCTGCACTTCAGATATGCAGAAAGTTTGTTGGGCTCTCTGCCCATTCCTTACAATCTCTTCTTAGCACTTTTCCTCTTGACGCTCTGTTTCTAGACCAGAATGTCTAGAAGTGTGACCAGAATGCATGGTGGTGGTGGTTTTTTTTCCATGTTTTTTCTATATTTATTTATTTATTAGAGGACTTGATTCACAAGACTTGATTTTCTGTTGATGAAGAATTGACATAGTACCGCTTGCTGTTTAAGCCAAGAGAGACACACTTAAAAAAAAGAAGTTAAAACACAAATAGTTAAGTAATAAAATCATAACCAGGGAAAGTCTGACAATGTATATCTGTATACATTTCCTGAAAGCAAAATGAACAAGTGGAAAATGTATCCCTAGATCAGGGTTCAGCAACCTGTGGCTCTGGAGCCGCATGTGGCTCTTTCACCCCTCTGCTGCGGCTCCCTGTCACTCAAAATATGCGTCACCACCACCAATGTGCAACATCTGCTGGCACACAATTTATTGAGCTTTTCAACCCCCGGTCGGCCAACCATGGATAAATCCAAGGAAAGAAAAGTTTCAAAAGAAAACAGAACATTTAATTCAAGTACATATGCAAATTTTGTGGCTACTCAAGAAATTTTGTGGCTGCTCAAGAAAGAGTTTTGTGGCTCCCGGTGTTTTCTTTTCTGTGGGAAACGGGTCCAAATGGCTCTTTGAGTGTTTAAGGTTGCAGACCTCTGACCTAGATAAAGAGCATCCCATGAGCAGGAAGAGACACCAAGAGAGGTCCTTCTAGATTTGCTACCAAAAGTGAGGGCACTTTCAGAAGCATTGTCTTCTGCTGACCTTGGTATCTGAACAGGGAGTCTTTGGAAAGCCAAGTTCCAAGATATTTAGGACTTTCAAAGGTAAATCAAACGCTTGAATTATGTCCAACATGACATTTTGGCAACTGGAAAAAAAACAATGTATTATTTTTCAACACCTTACAACAGTTAACAATCTAGGGGTGGCATTTCATGCCACCTGAAATTTCCAAATACTTTCCAAGTCAGGTTCATGTCAAGAGGATTAAATGGGCTAGAATTGTTACCTTTCTACACATATTTCACTCGCATATTTTGTACCGTTATATGAGCTCTATTTGTCATGGAGACGTTCCTGCATGAAATGTGACAGGTATTTTCAGCCCTTCTGGGTCACTTAACACAACCATAATCCCAGTCTTGGCCTTTGAGATCATATTCCATTTTTTGCATGATTATCATCTATGACAAAATTGCCTGCAATCCATCTGCTGAAAGATAATCACTTTGGTGCTTCAACAAATGATGGATCCTCTTCAGTATAATCATCCAAATCAAACATTTGGTTCTCTTTCCTCAAAATGTCAATATATATTCCACTTTACTTCTTGGGGATAAAGCTTAAGCATTAGCCATTCTGTTGCCATATGGAAAGAGAGAGGCTAACCCTTTCTAATGCTTTAAGATCTTCAGATGAAGGTGTCTATTTAATACAAAGCCTGACTGTATTGAAAAAATGTGCATTAGAAGTACACCTTGACTTCGGAAACATGTTGTGACACGAAGGGCAGATAGTTAGAAAGATTGACATATTAGAAACCAATCTCAGTTATATTTGTTTTGGAGGTCTCCACCATTTGCCAGAAATGAAAGGAAGGCCTTTTGCAACCAGATAAATAGTCAAACGATTATACGATAGCTGTACTTATTCTCACATACTAGTGCAGGAGTTATGACCTAGGCTCACTTAGGCATGAAAGACACACTTAATCTTAAACAAACCTATTTTCTTATAACAGCTGGGAATGAAGTAATTCCCAGCTGTTATAAGAAAATAGGAATGAAGTAATTCCCAGCTTAGTCCAAATTAATTCCAAAACAAGTCCTTCAGAAAAAGTCCTTCGGCCTTATCACAAACCTTTGTCTTCCTGCCAAAGGCTTTTCTTGGCAAAGCCCCACAAAGTTCAGAAACAAGAGATGCCGACTAGAAACAAATGTAGCAATGTTGCTTTCTTACAAAGAGCCCAAGAGCAGCTGCTTCTCTTTTAAGCCTTATGGGAGAGGCCAATCATATCCTGGCCTTACTCCTTTTTGCTTTAGCTGCTCTTGCCTTCTGGCAGCTCTTCACATGCGTGCACTAGGAACAGGCTCCTCCTGTTCTTCTGCCTCTCTGCTGTCTGCCTCTGGAGGTTCCGGAATCCACGCATCGCTCCCAGATGGCCCTGGCCCCATCTCTGCCTCCGATGCAGAGCAGTGGTGGGTTGCTCCCGGTTCGCACCAGTTCGCAAGAACCGGTAGTAAAAATTTGTAGTAATTCGGAGAACCGGTAATAACATTGGCTGGCCATGCCCCCAAACGGGTCCCCGGCCCGGTTGCCGCTCGCTTATCCTGCCCAAAACATCAGAGGCTTTTTTTTTAACTTTTAAAAGCATTTTTTCTACAACCTCTTCAGCCGAAAAAATGCTTTTAAAAGTTAAAAAAAAAGCCTCTGATGATCGCGCGGCTCAGCGCGGCTTGGCTGAAGAGGTTGTAGGGGGGGGAAAATGCCTTTAAAAGCCTCTGGCGATCCCAGCTGAGTTGCCTGATCGTCAGAGGCTTTTAAAAGCATTTTTTTCTGCAACCTCTTAAGATTGTAGAAAAAATGCTTTTAAAAGTAAAAAAAAAAAAGTTGGACACGCCCACCCAGTCACATTACCCCCGCCAAGCCACGCCCAGAAAATAAGCCACACCCACAGAACCAGTAGTAAAAAATTTTAGAACCCACCCCTGATGCAGAGCCCTCATCCGGGCCTTCCCCTGACTCCAGGACTGGCCCATTGTCCTCCCCAACCTCCTCACTGTCCAACTCCACTGCCAGTTCCTCAGGCTGCTGGTGGACCACAACAGGAGTGTCAAAATTGATTTCATTGAGGACCGCATCAGGATTGTGTTTGATGTCAGGGGGCCGGGTGGGCGTGGCCAGGATAGGTGTGGCCAGCTCAATATCACTTGTGTCAGGAGTGCCTGTGGCAGCCTGAGCACTCTGCCAGTGAAAATGGTCTCCCAAGCTCCGTTTTCAGCTACGACGGCCTCTTGCAACCCTCTGCCAGCAAAAACGGAGCTCGGGAGAGCCGCAGCCAGCCCTCGCTAGCTCCATTTTTTCTGGCAGAGGCTGTGTGGGCTGGTCCTTCATTGTTTCCAGGTGATCCTGTGGGCCAGATCTAAGCACCCTGCTGGCCCAGGGGCCTCGAGTTTGACACCCCCATCCTAGTGTATCACTAATCACAGCTGATGAGCTGCATGAAACTTTATATGTTGCAGGTGGTACATAATTATTTCCAAACATAGATGTGGAGCTACATCTCCTTCTAAGTGCTTAACTTTTAATACCCAATTTTATCCTATTTCTTATTTTTCTAGACTTTGATTATGTGCTTTCTAGGACATTTTCAAGTCCTAGAAACCACAAAGAAATTTTCTACATAATGATCTATTCCTAACCTGTTCTCCAAATGGTACACCCACTATAACAGAACCCATCCTCTTTTGTCTGGTCAGCCTCTTCTCCTCTGTCCTTCCACCTTTTCCAGCACTCTCCTTTTCCAGAGAGTCAGGTTTCTGGATCATATGCCTGAAGTAGCATAATTTGAGCCTGGTCATTTGTGCCTTGAGGGAGAATTCTGGTTTGATTTGGTCAACGATCCATTGCTTTGTTTTCTTGGATGTCCAAGATATTCTCATGAGTTCTCCACAACTAGAATTCTTTAGAAGTTAACAAATAATTTCAAAGCGCTTACACAGAGGAGAATGGGATATGGAAACATTTTGACCCTATAAAAACAAACTTAAGTTGTGCAGCTACGGGGCATTAGATCAGGCAGTCTAAGTGAAGAATTATGCTAGTATTCAAAGAGATCATGGAATTTTCCATACTTAACAGATGAGATCAACTACTCCATCTATTTGGCAATCAATCTGTGGCAAGATAAAGGGATACGTGACTTGTACTAGTAAAGTAATAATTAACTAATAATTAATTGTATTATGGATCCAGGAAGATACTTCTGCATTCCCAAGGCTGAAAAAAAGTGACTGGCCCAAGATCATCCAGCCTAAGGCGAGACTCGAACTCACAGTCTCCCGGTTTTAATCTGGTGCCTTGGTCATGACACCGTGTATTATTTATTCAGTTATTTATTTATTTAATTCTTTAATTAATATAAAATACCTCCTTTTCCACACAAATATTGTATGGCAGTGCAAACCCCCCCTAAATTCAAAGCATTTCAATAAAGATATATTCTCATTTATTTGAACAAAACATACCTATTTGACATTTGTCCAATTGGTTGGGCCACGCTTTGGAGGAAAATGCACTTTTGAACGTGGAAAAAAAAAATCATGCAAAATAGACAGATGGCAACCACAATCAATAAACATCGCAATAATTTGGGTGTGCATGTGATTTGCTTTTATTGTTCTTGATCAGTAAATAGCATCTGGCTTTCCTTTCTGCTTTATGGGGAAAACCTTGCATTTACTTTTCCTTGATTTCACCAGTCGTCTGTTGGTCTATTAACACAATATATTATTAGAACCATTTTTCAAGCAGCCGTTTTTGTATAGGATGTGTTTAAATATTCAAAGTACTAAAGGTAGCAAATGTCATTTCTTTCATAGTTACAGAATGCCAGCTCCCAGTGTTTTATCCTAATGAATAAATGAGTTTGTCCTTTATGTATAAAATATAGTTTGTGTTTGTTGCAGAAGATTTTTTTTTTAATAATAGATGAATTTTAGGTTTGCTGCAACATATTCAATAAAGTGTGATTAATTTGGTTTTTAAAAAATGCAAACTAGACATTACTATATTACTTTGCAAAATGCACAGCTTGCAACATTATTGTCTCAGTGGGAACTTAAATTGAATTGTAAAATGTGTCTTATTTCTACTTTGATTTATGTAAGAAATTGCAGTGGAAGAATATCCCCTTTTTTTTGAATTTCTGTGCTTCTTAAATGGGACAGCACTGATAAACATTTACGCTCAGGCAGACGTTATTTTGTAGAGGATTTTTAAAATTTGAGGAATATGAATATTCACATGCCGAATGAAAATAAATCTTTGTTTTTTGAATATTCAAGACTCTGTATTTCTTACTTTTCACTTATGTTTAAACGCTGACGATATTTAAATTCAGATTTTAAATGTAGTTAAAAGCCAGACCCCATAGGCTAATCGTAATCTATTTTATTAATGTTGTTTCTTTTGTCCCCCAGAGGAATTCTTACTGTATTTAGGAATGCTCAACCATTATGCGTCAGAACAAGTAAAGAAGCGTTTAGAAGAAAAAGGTGGGGCATTTTAAAATTTAGTGAAATTTATGTAATAAATTGCTTATGGTGCCTGGCTTTTGTTACATCCAGAATATCACCCATGTCCATGTAATTCCATGCTACACTAACATTTCTAACAGAACTTATAATCACAAAATTCCCTGTAAACTTTTGCAGCACACTTGATGTCAGCTGAAGGGAATAGCTTATTAAAAGTTTTAAAGCATTTATTTCTTTGTGATTTATCTAAATGTGCCAGTTGGACAAATTATAGTTAAAAAAACAAACAAAACTCAGAAGATTCCCATATCAGGGTCCTTATTTTGACCCCAAAGCCATTTTTGTGGACTCTTGACAAATACAATCCCAATTTTATGTACCCCATAACAACCTGTTTGATCTCGATTAGGGATATACTCATAAGGAAACTTAACACTGAATATAGAGTTTAACTCTTGGATGAAAGCCAAGCGATAAACTGTATATTGTTGGTGGTGATTCTGATTCATTCAGGTCATGGTTGTCCCAAAGGTGCTTTTTCAAGAGGCAAATGGACTTTCTTTATTTTTCCTTGAAGATATTTCACTTCACAGATGTTTTTCCTTGAAGATGTTTTGAAGTCAGAACTGAAGAAGCTTCTAGGATGAGAAGTGAAATGCCTTCAAGGAAAAACGAAGCAAGACCAGTTGCCTCTTGAAAAAAACACCTTTGGGATATATATTGTTGGCTTATTTGCCTTTAGAACCATTTTGACATTCAAGATAAGAATATCGGCGGCAGGTTAAAACAAAACGACTAAGATGGCATCCGTGACCACGTGTCGAGCATTTTTTAAAAAAAAAAACGTTGGAATTTTTTTTTTAATTTTTTTTTAATTTGATTTATATGCCGCCGTTTTCCGAAGACTCAGGGCGGCTTACAATGTGCTCAGCAATAGCCTTCATCCTTTTGTATATTTATACGAAGTCAGCTTATTGCCCCCACAAACTGGGTCCTCATTTCACCTACCTTAGAAAGGATGGAAGGCTGAGTCAACCTTGAGCCTTGGCGAGATTCGAACCCTGCAGTAATTGCAGGCAGCTGGTCTTAATAACCAGCTTTAATAACAGGGTGCCTTAAACCCCTGTACTACCAAGGCTCTTGAACACATTTTGAACACATTTTGAACACATAGGTAGCTATTTTGTTGTTTTTGATCCTACCGAACTTGTGGCAACTTGTAACAAATTATTCTTTATACTGTGGTTCGGAGCACCAAGAAATCCAGATTCCACCTTGCAATGTCCAGAAAAATACTTCCTTTTGTGAATCCCCCCACCCAAAACCTTACAAGATGTTTCCATTATAACCAACTCCCTATTATGCCACGGGCTGCTATTTTATTGCAAAATTCTAACTCTCCTTTTTTCCCCCCTGTAATAATAAGTTGTCCTCTGCCCCAAATTTAATCTATGATAGCATTTAGCTGGGGTTTTTGAAGTAAATATCACTAGATAAAAAGCCATCTGGTCCCAAATAATGGGACACTTGAATGCCCGTATTAGTGTTTGAAAATGAGAGCACAAATCTTCTAAAAGGATTAATTTCCATAAGAAAGATAGCTTACAGATCTACAAAAGGCGTAAATTCAAAACATAATAAACTGCCAAGAGGGAAAGGTAGATTAAAGTAAAGGAGAAATACCTCGTTACTCTTATATGGCAGAGATTCTCTATCAATTACATTTGCTACAGGAGAATTGTTCAAAGCTTTGAATATCAACTACAATCTGGAAGACATTGTATGAAAGATGCAATAATCCATCCGAGGATATGTGCGTGTGTGTCTAAATATATATACATAAAATCAAGCTTATCATTTGGATATTCAACGGGAAACACAAAGAAGCTCGGAGTCTTACTGTAATGTGGAGAGCTAAGCAAGTTTTGTATATTTATTAAAGATTTATATTTGACAAGAGCTTTGCTTTATGATAGTCTAAAAATACCGCCGTTGCCATGCAAAGCTACTTTTGCTGCCCTTTAGACTATATTTCAATATCCTGTTTCAAAATAGGTTCCTCTGGATGGAGCCCTGATGTGACACAACCGGTTATTTTTTGACTAAATTGTTGAAAACAATTCGTAGTGTCCTCCAAAGGTGCTTTTTCCAAGAGGCAACTGGACTTTCTGTTTTTTTCTTTGAAGATGTTTTCTTTGAAGAAGCTTATTGGATGAGAAAAGTCTTCAACGGAAAAGCAAAAAGTCCAGTTGCCGCTTGGAAAAACACTTTTGGGACAACCGTGACCTGGATGACTGAGAATCTCCATAGACACTCCCAGTCATCATCATCATCATCATCATCATCATCATCATCATCATCATCATCATCATCTAATGACCCCATAACAGAGGTGGGTTTCAGCAGGTTCTGACCAGTTCTGTAGTGGAAATTTTGAGTAGTTCGGAGAACCGATTCTGACTGGCCCCGTACCATCTATTATCTGCCACCCAAATCCCAGCTGATCGGGAGGAAATGGGAATTTTGCAGTATCCTTCCCCTGGAGTGGGGTGGGAATGGAGATTTTACAGTATCCTTCCCCTGCCACGCCCACCAAGCTACACCATGCCTAGCAAGCCACACCCACAGAACCAATAGTAAAAAAAATTGAAACCCACCACTGCTCCATAATCCCTTGCGGGATGGAGTCTGGGCAACTGAATGGAGCTAGCAGAGCGTTTAAAGGCCGGATACCCTTCCTGTAGCCAATGTGGAGCTTTGTTCAGCAGATATATTCTCATTGTGCCCAGAGAGAGAAATAGCTGCCTCTACCTAGGATTAAACTCCTGTTTGTGAGGTGAGAGCTCTACCATTGTGAGGTGAGAGTGGCCATTCATACCACTCTCCAAAGACACTCCCAGTGTCCTCCAGAAAACCAAAACCAGATTCTGATGAGCTGTTGCTTCGTGGTACCTTCCAAACTCTGTTTACCCTCAAAGTGGTGAGGAGCATGGACTCGGAACCAATTAGTCTTGGAACTTGAGGCCATGTAGACTCTTCAAATAATCATCTTCCCCCTCATTGCATCTGAAGACAAACCCACAACAAGACAGTGCCATCTGCTGCCTCTTTGAAGTGGCTGAAAACTTCTAGACTTCATGCATCATGTTCAGTCTACTTAGAGTTAGAATCCCCTGAGCTTAAAATGATCCTAATGATGGTCTCTTGAATTTCAGTAGCAGTTCTCTGGAACATCAACTTCATCACATGCAACGATATGCACGCTGAAATGGAGCATGAAAGGAAAACGAGATAGCTGGAGAACCACAGCAGTCTATTGTGTAGAAGCACAATTATTAAAAAGTTTCATCCAGAGAGCAGATAAAATTTAAGTTAAGTTTTGTACTTCTGGTATCGTTCTGTGATTATTCTTGGTAAGTCTGCCAATATGTAGCGGTAGCTGAAATTCCTGAGCCACAATCAAAATCAATTCATAATACTCAGAAGAAATTATCTTTTCTTTATGATACCAACAAGGTATCAAAACGAAGTATACAATCAAGATCAAGTGAGTTACTAATACCACTCTATAAAGCCCTAGTAAGACCACACTTAGAGTACTGCATCCAGTTTTGGTCACCACACTATAAAAAAGATGTTGAGACTCCAGAAAAAGTGCAGAGGAGAGCCACCAAGATGATTAGAGGGACTGGAGAATAAAAAATATGAAGAATGGTTACAGGAACTGGGCATGGCTAGTCTAAGTGAAGAGAAGGACCAGGGAAAACATGATAGCAGTGTTCCAATATTTGAGGGACTGCCACTCAGAGGAAGGGGTCAATCTATTTTTCAAAGCACCTGAAGGCCAGACAAGGAATAATGGACAGAAACTGACCAAGGAGAGATTCAACCTAGAAATGAGGAGGAACTTTCTGACAGTGAGAACAATCAACCAATGGAACAGCTTGCCTTCAGAAGTTGTGAGAGCTTCATCACTTGAGACTTTTAAGAAAAGATTGGACTGTCATTTGTCAGAAATGGTGTAGGGTCTCCTACTTGAGCGGAGGGTTGGACTAGATGATGTATAAGGTCCCTTCCAACTCTGTTAATCTGTTATCTGTTATCTGTAAGCAAAAGAGTTGTGGGTGTGAATGTGACTACAGAGACATCACTTCCCCTGGATCTGCCAAGAAGTTAAGGAAAGATTCGGGTGGGCACAAATTGGGCACAGCCACAAAGAGCTCCACCTCAGCTTCGTGAGGATGCAGCTGCTTTAACGCTTCCAGACATTCGTCCCCTTAGCAAATCACTCTTTTCAACTACCCTTTCCACAACCTTCCTATTTATGTCAGGATTGCTTTCCATTTGTTTTGTGTGTGTGTGGGGGGTAATTTTTCCTTCCAGTTTTGTACTGTTTCTTGATGTTTTTCTGATTCCTGTCTTAAAGCAACCTTCTCCCTTTACCATTAAACTGCACTGAAAGGAATGGAAATGCCAGCAGGGATGATTTGACTTGAATCATGCAGTTTTAATTAAATATCCCGAAGGTGCATTTTCAGGAGGCAACTGGACTTTCTGGTTTTTCTTTGAAGACGTTTTCGCTTCTCATCCAAGAAGCTTCTTCAGCTCTGACTGGATGGTGGGGAAACAATATATTTTCCCATCGTCCAATTAGAACTGAAGACGCTTCTTAGATAAGAAGCGAAATATCTTCAAAAAAAACCCCCCAGAAAGTCCAGTTGCCTCCTGAAAAAGCACCTTCGGGACAACCATGGCCTGAATGACTGAGAATCTCCATAGACTTTTAACTAAATGCCTTTTTTTTAAAGTGGTCAAGAACTTCTTGGACAGAACGCTTGTCATCTTAATTATCACAAACACTTATCCATGTATTTTTTTTTTTTAATTTGATTTATATGCCGCCCTTCTCCGGAGTCTCAGGGCGGTTTACAATGCGTTAAGCAATAGCCTTCATACTTTTGTATATTTATACAAAGTCAGCTTATTGCCCCCACAAACTGGGTCCTCAATTTACCTACCTTAGAAAGGATGGAAGGCTGAGTCAACCTTGAGCCTGGTGAGATTTGAACTTGCAGTAATTGCAGACAGCTGGTGTTAATCACAATGCTATCAGTCTGCTGAGCCACCAGGCCCTAAATATATATAGGTAGTCCTCCACTTACAACAGTTCATTTAGTGACCGTTGGAAGTTACAACGGCCCTGAAAAAAATGACTGATGACTATTTTTCTCACTTATGACAGTTGCAGCATCCCTATAGTCATGTGATTTACATTTGGATAGCAATAGCAATAGCACTTAGACTTATATACCACTTCATAGTGCTTTACAGCCCTCTCTAAGAGGTTTTAAAGAGTCAGCCTATTGCCCCCAACAATCTGGGTCCTCATTTTACCCACCTCGGAAGGATGGAAGGCTGAGTCAACCTTGAGCCTGGTGAGATTCGATCTGCCAAACTGCTGGCAGCCGGTAATTAGCAGAAGTAGCCTGCAGTACTACACTCTAACCACTGCGCCATCATGGCTCAGTGCCGATGCTTGACAACTGACTCACATTTATGAAGTTGCAGTGTCCCAGGGTCATGTGAGCCCTTTTTATGACCTTCTGATGAGCAAAGTCAATGGGGAAACCAGATTCCCTTAACAACCCTGTTCCTAATTTAAGAACTGCAGTGATTCACTTAACAAATGTGGCAAGAAAAGTCGTAAAATGGAACAAAACACAGTTAACAAATGTCTCACTTTACGACATAAATTTTAGGCTCAATTGTGGTTGTAAGCTGAGGACTACCTGTGTATACAATTCATAAAACTTCGAATGATGAAATACACTAATCTCAGAAAGATCATAGTAAGATCATCCTGACCGAGGGAAACTAAGCGCTCATTTATGGGATCTGAACAGGACGAAAATTATGTATAAATAATTTTAGAAAGAATTAGAAATAAAGAATAAATAAAGTACAAATTGCTCATAACTTCTTTTTTTTTTAATATTAAGTTAAGGGCCTCCCTCTCTCTCTCTCCCTCTCTCTCTTAACTGCTCCAAGAAAGCTGGTTTTATTTAAAACATAAAGATGGTAGTTACAAGATTTCTGCAAGCATAACTGCTATTCCATTAAGGAAACGGCACTGCAAACAGTAAATACTGCCCCCAAGGGAAATGTAAGTATTGATTTTATTACTATGTTGGTTGGTTTGTGTTTGCAATTGTCAACTCTCGTTTTAGGTTGTGCATTAAGTGCACTTATAATAGCTTTAGAAAAGAGTAAATATTAATTAGAAAATATTGGTAATGCTTTTATAAGTTTGGGGCTTGGTGAAGAATACACATATTTTAAATGGGGAAAAAAAGGGGGGAATGCTGTAAATATAGCTTAGACGTTTAAAAGACAACACCATAATGGCCCATACCATTTTTGAGCTGCGAATATCTGGATGAATGGCGAGAGGGGGATCAACAGTTCGATCCTGTACCTTTGGGCTGCCGTCTGGTGGCTGGTATGTTAGAAATAATTGGCACATTTCAATTAATTTATAGGCCTAATGAAGTTTAAAAACCAAATTCAGAATTGATGAATACGTTTTATTTGATGCATGTAGTAAAAGCATGGGATGCTTTTACATGGGGTGGGATCAGCCGGTTCGGACAAGTTCGAGTGAACTGGATGTTAATTTTAATCTGGTTCATCAAACCGGTTGTTACAAGGACCGGCTGACCCACTCACCCCTCCCCACCCCTCCCCTCCCTTCCCCTCCCAGGAATCTCCATTTTGGATGCCAGGTAAGTGCAGGAGGCTCTGGGAGGGCAATGGGCCTACCAGAAGTACCGGAAGTCTGGAAACAGGCTTGTTTCCGGCCTCTGGAGGGTCTCCAGAGCCCAGGGAAGGCTGTTTTTGCCCTCCTGGAGGCTCAAGGAAAGCCTCTGGAGCTCAGAGAGGGTAAAAAGCACACACACACACACTGTGGTGTAGGAGGCCAAATAGGCCACACCCCCATAGCCACGCCCACCCAGCCACTGGGCAGTGAACCAGTTGCTGAAATTTTTCAATCCCACCCCTGAGTCAAAGTGATGTAAGGCATGATATTTTCATTTGACAATTTAAGTATTCCCAAGGCCAAAGTTTTGATTCCATCAATTGAAGTTGCTCGGATATCACCATCAGAATCTTGGGCTCTAAACTGAAAAGTGTTCAGGTAGTTGTGAGTTTACACCACCCTGTTTTGTTTGGCCACGGCTACTAGATTGAAATGCTTAACCAGCTCATCCATCAGAGTTGAACCCCAAGGATCTTAGACAAATCAGAATGGATCTCTAACGCTAGTGATCCAGTCCAACAAAAAATATCGACCAGCTCATACAACCATAACAATATTAAGGCTGACATTTTGGAGCTGTGTATTTGGAAGGAGAACTTTGGTAAGTGGGTCCTTGAAGTGGGGCAGCCTCTGGAAGGCTTGGTTTGGCTGCTTCAAACGTTTTCACCACCTCAGGTGCACATATATCATCTCTGGGTTTCCTAAGGACATGGCTGCTTTAATGAGACCAAGTTTTGCTTTAGAAATGCCTGCCTCAAAAAGTAGTTTTTCTGCCTATCCAAAAGTGCTCTTTTTAAGTAGGCAAAGCAAATGCAGAAAATATTCATTTTTGCCCTGTTTGAAAGTGGGAAGGCAGCCAAGTCTTCCTCATTGAAGATGGGGAAATACTCAATCTGTTCCAATGTTTGTTTGTTTGTTTTTCCCCTAAGCCTGGATTCCAAATTGGGTTGTAAAAAGAACATTCAACCCAAAAGCAGTGTATCAGTTATATTTATTCAGTTAAAGAACTACTTATTGAATGAATGAGTGAGTGAGTGAATAATGAATTTTTAATCTATTGAATAAATTATAATAAATGTTTAAAGATTTCTTTCTACATGTTTGCTTAAAACTGAACTTCCTGTTAGAAGCCACATATTTGTATAAACTAAGACACTAAGGGACAGAATAATTTTAAGGAGACCAATACAACAACAGAATCCCAGGCAATTTGAATCAGCGAATTGATTTGGTATGTTCTAATCTTTGCATCTCAACATTTTAATGCGATGTGAGCTTATGTTCATTTTATATGATTGTGTCATTATAAAAACAAATGATAGACATACTGTACTGCTAGATTCTGATGTGACTTGGGGGCTTTTAAAACTATAATCCAGACATCGCTAAAACAATAATCCAGACATGACTAATTTCACACAATTCCACTGGCCCTTTCACGTGGTAGATTAGAAACATTTTTTCCCCCAGTTAATTTTGACAGCCATATCGCACAAGTCTGCCTAGAACAAAGATCTTGAACTACTGTGAGAAGGTTTCATTTTTTTGTCAGTTGCATATAACCCCTTATTACAACATTAAGAGACTTGAAAGGTACACCACAAAAGGAAGCCATTGCAGAGAGGTTGCAAATCTCCACGTGGATTAAGCAAAATAACTACACAATATTATATTTCCCCAGCGTGTTTCAGTAATAAGAATTCACTTTTGAATATGGAAGAAAAAAACAATGGATTTTCAGCTTTTGGTTGCATTGTTTTAGTAAGACCACACTTGGAATGCTGTATCCAGTTTTGGTCACCATATTATTAAAAAAAATATATATGTTGAGACTTTGGAAAGAGTGCAAAGAAGAGCTGCAAAGATGATTAGAGTGCCGGAGACATATGAAGCACTGTTGCAGGAATTGGGTATGTCTAGTCTAGTGAAAAGAAGATCTGATAGCAATGTTCCAATATTTGAGGGGCTGCCACAAAGAAGAAGGGGTTCAACCTATTTTCCAAAACACCAGAAAGCAAGACAAGAAAAAATGGGATGGAAACTGATCAAGGAGAGAAGCATCCTAGAACTAAGGAGATATTTCCTGACAGTGACAACAATTAACCAGTGGAACAGCTTGCCACCAGAAGTTGTGGGTGCTCCAATACTATAGACTTTTAAGGAGAAACTGGACAATCATTTGTCTGAAATGATATAAGGTCTCCTGCTTGAGCAGGGAGTTGGACTAGAAGACTTCCAAAATACCCTTCTTATACTTGGATTCTGCTGTTGTGTTAAATGGTAGGTGTGTATTTTTAATGTTGGAATAAAAACTCCAAAGATAGAGGGGGAAAAAACCCAGCTACACTTGTTTTCTATGCGAGCACTGAAGTAACACTGACAAAATACCAATCATCATCCTTTTCTTGTAATTTCTGTCATCGTTCAATAAGGAAAGTATTAGGATTCTACTTCAGTGCACATAACACATGGGACAAGATTTCAATGTCGCACTTTGTGCAAAATGTGTTTTTGGTGGCTCCTAAGCTGTTTATACATTATTTAATAAAGTTGTTTTATTAAAAAAAAATTAATAAAAAGTAAAAGCACAATCAGACTCCTGATTCTCTACATGCCCTTGATGTGCCTGTTAATATTGAGAAACAATTGTGTTGTCCTGCACAATCAGTTGTGCATGTTTCCGAAGACAGGAGCCCAAGAGAGGTGATGCCTCCTATGAGAATTCAGTTAGGAGAAGGGAAAACAAAGCAAAACTCACCATGAATTCCTTCCTTCCTTCCTTCCTTCCTTCCTTCCTTCCTTCCTTTCTTTCTTTCTTTCTCTTTCTTCTATCTTTCCCTCCCTCCATATCTCTATCATCTCTTTCTCTCTCTCTCTCTCTCTCTCTCTATCACATCTCTCTCTCTCTCTCATATATATATATATATATATATATATATATATATATATATATATATATATATATATATATATATATATATATATATATATATATATCACATCTCTATCTCTCTCTCTCTCTCTCTAGCACATCTCTATGTTTATCTCTATTACATCTCTCCCTCCCTCCCTCCATCCTCCCTCCCTCTCTCTCTTCCAAGTGGATCCTCAATGCCTGCCCCCCCCCAGTCTGTGACCCCAATATAAAGCTTCAGTGATGACTGCATTTGTGTTCAAAGCCTGAAACTCACCCACTTTTACACTTGTGTGTGAACCACAGAGAATTGATGCTCATCATCTTCAAGTCAATATTCTATAGCAGGAGTGTCAAACTCGATTTCATTGAGGGGCACATGAGGGTTGTGTTTAACCTTGTGGGGCTGGGTGGGCATGGGCGGGGTGGGCATGGCCAGCTCAACATCACTCATGTCGGAGGCGCCATGGATGGCCTGAGCGCTCTGCCAGCAAAAATGGGCTCCCGAGTTCCATTTTCGCTGGCAGAGGCACTGCAGGCCGGTTCTTCGCTATTTCCAGGGCAGCTCTGCGGGCCTGATCAAAGCACCCCATGAGCTGTATCTGGCCCCCAGGCCTTCAGTTTGACACCCCTGTTCTATAGCAATCAAAAATTATTTCAAACCATTCATCTGCCCCAACCATGCAAAGTCTAATGATGGGCATAATAACCAGACATTTAGATACTAAACAAGTGATACATACATTATGTTCAGCTATTTGTATAAAAATATTTTACTTTTACGGAAAAAAAAAGTTTGTTTCGGACTGCTCTGAAGGGATCCCTTTCAGATATTGGTGCGAGTGGCATGTATCTCCATATATACATGTGAAACCTAACTAGACCTCCATTCTAGGAGAGGAACAGACAATAACTTCAGTCAGGGGTGGGCTGCTGGAGGTTCGCAGGGGTTGGGGAGAATCTCTAGCTAAGATGCTGTGCAGTTCGGAGAAACCCCAAATCCCACTGCCCGCCCCTCCCTGCCCCTCCCAGGAGTCCCCACGTGGCCCATTTTGGATGCAGGTAAGTGCAGGGTGTACGTGGAGGCTCAGGGAGGGTGAAAAACAGGCCTACCGGAAGTTCAGAAAGGCCAGAAATGGGCCTGTTTGCAGCCTGTAGAGGGCCTCCGGAGCCTGGGGAGGCTATTTTCGCCCAAAAAAAGCCTCCGGAGCCCAGGGAGGGCAACCCCCCCCTCCACCATGGTGTAGGAGGTCGCCTAGGCCATGCCCACCATGCCCACGCCCACCCAGCAACCGGGCAGAGAACCCCTTACTAAAATTTTTGAAGCCCACCTCTGACTTCAGTGCCTAAACTGATAATCACACATGCATAATCCCAATCTTTGGGTCTCCTCAGGAGAAAGGAAGATTTGTATTCTGTGCCTCATCAAGGGTGCTGGGCACACTCAGTCTCATTTAGCATTCTGAATGTCTCTCTTGAATTTGCTTTTAAACTACCCATCTATGTACTTCTGCATTCCTGGGAAGTCTCTCAAGTGAATGAAAACATGACCTTTCTAGTAGTAAGTTAGCTATAATTGAATCCAATTGATTTTAGTGACCTTCACTGGACCAAGCTTGAGGTTTCGTCGGGTGACAACATGTGTGTGTTTGTGTGTGGGGGAGGGGTGAGATTTGAACTTCTGTGCTTGTATACAAAGTGCCCCATGGCTCATTCATCTACAATACAATACATTCCTGAGGAGTGAGGAAGAGGGCACAGAGCATTCTGGATGCCTGCCCAGCTGAACTTTTCTTCCCTTCACTCTGTACCACCAATAGTCCATGGGGTGGGGGGGTGTCTCTGAAAGGCAGGAAAGAAAGCAGGGAAGTGACAATCCCTGTTGAGTAGACTTTGTCAGTGTGTATGAGAGTTCCTGACTGGAATAGACATGGCAACAGGTCACCATTGGGGACTGGCTGGAATAGGACACGTAACAAGGTCAGCCAACGTATAGGCATAGCAATTAAGTCAGCCAATGAGGGCTGTTTGGGTGCTGAAACAGCTTGGAGCCTGGGCGTGGCTTAGGTTAACTGATATATATAAATATAAATTGTGTGCTCCTATTATTGTCCTTCCTTCTGTTAACTGTGCTTCTGTGATTATGCTTCTGATTCTGAGAACTGCTCTTGGTATTGTATATATGTCTCATGTGTTATTATGTATATAAAGAGGTTTCTTATTTAATGAATCCTGCTGCATCAGGATATCTACTGTGCTTTCTGGATTTGATTTCTGCAACAAACTCTGACAGACTTTTTCCATTCTCTGTCGCTAAGAAATGGCACATGGGAAGTATCCACCACTGAAGTTTGTCTGGACTTTTATCTCTTGTGATAGATTTAGGGAAGCAAGTGGTATGAGAAAAGACCACCAAACACAGATGAATTGACTCGCTCAAGGAACTTTGTTTTCGAGGTTGTTTTTACCTGACTAACATTAAAAAATGCCTTTCTGATGGTCCTCATTCTCAGTTCCAAGAAGGCTCCACATCAACTTGCACCACTCAGGTGACCCTGATGACACAGATAAATCTTCAGGTGATGTTAATGACTTGCTAAAAGGATGCAAATGACCAGCTGTCTGCAAGGAGTATAAATACTTCCATTCCCCACCATCCAGTCAGAGCTGAAGAAGCTTCTTGGATGAGAAGCAAAACATCTTCATAGAAAAAACAAAGAAAGTCCAGTTGCCTCTTGAAAAAAGCACTTTTGGGGCAACCATGACGTGGATGACTGAGAATCTCCATAGACATCCTCATTCTTGGTACTCCAGCTATACCGCTGGAGAAACTGACACTCTTCCTCCAACTGCTTGTCAAAAGGATCCAGGAAGAGAGACAAGGCTAGGAGGAGACAATCTCAGAAATTTCTCAGCTCCAGAATTCATCTCTCTTTGCAGCTTTAGCCCCAAGTATTTTGGGGAAGGTTCCCTAAACAGAGGAAGAGAAACAGGGACAACCATCCCCAGAAGGTCCCTCAGCTTGCAGATCCCTTCTCCTGGATCAGCCCCTGATTTTTGGAAAGAAGCCTAGAACTGAATTCCCTTGATTCTGTTCAGTCTACACTTTACATGAATGTATATACCAACATATGCACAGAATGAGTTATACAGTATCAACACATGCACAGAAAAAGGCCCATCTAAAATGTTCTCAGCCCAAAACATCTCTACTGCTTCTTCTCTGAAATGGGAACAAACTTCAGTTGAACTGTTGCAGAAATAAAATTTATGGAATATCTTGGGGTCTCCTGTATCATATTTCTCCAACTCTGAGCAACCAGTGTTACTCAAATATATTTTTTTTCTTGAAATTTGGCGTCTGGCATGAGTTCCATGATGAAAATCTTCTTCTATCTTCTTCTGTCTTGTTCTCTTGGATGCTCTATGCCTGTGATGGTGAACTTATGGCACGCGTGCCACAGGTGGCATGTGGAGTCATATCAGTGGGCATGTGAGCTCAGCTCCAGCATGCATATGCGCGCAAGCCAGCCAATTTTTGGGCCTTCTGGGCCCATCAGAAGTAGGGGAACAGGCTGTTTCAGGCCTCAGGAGGGCCTCTGGGAGGGTGGGGAAGGCTGTTTTCACCCTCCCCAGGCTCCTAGAAAGCCTCTGGAGCCTGGGGAGGGTGAAAAACGGGCCTACCGGGGCCATCATGTGCCAAAAGCGGGGAGAGTGTGGGTGGGTCACATGCACATGTGTGTGGGGGGGTGGGGCACATAGAATTATGGATGTGAGCACACACGAGCACGACCCCTCCACATTCCCCCCACTTTTGGCACGTGATGGCAAAAAGGTTAGCCATCACTGCTCTATGCCATGTCAGAATGCTTTGGACCAAATCCTGTTGAGGTCTTTCTGCTATTTGTTTTCAAAACCTGACTAAAATAAACACATTTTATTTTAACGATATGCATATAAATATATGCATCTATCTGCCGTGGCTAAATTCTTCTTTTTCATTAATCACTAGGAAACAACGCCATCTCCATTTACAGTTGTTAATATAACAATGCTGTTTTCTGTAATGAGATGACCTTCTTTTCTCCTTAACCCCTTTCTTAGCCAAACCACCTACCTCAACTTTGCCTTCTGTTTCTCTAATCTTCAATTATTTATGTTTTCTTCATGCTGTTCTGTCCGCCATGGGAGCAGAATTGTGTTTGGTGAAATATAGAGCTAATTATACCAAGAATCCCAGCAAGAAAAAGACCGAACAGATGTTACTTCAGACGTGCTACGAGGGCCTGTGCACGGAGTCCGCACAACAGAAGGACTCAACAAGCAGCTGAAAACAATATACCATAAAGGCAGTTTAAACGGGCAAAATATTTTAAACGGAAGAAAATAAAAGAAAGAATGTCAGTTCACATTGCTCCTAAGCACTTACTCAGCTGGTCCCCAGAGCTATTACGTTCAACGTGAATTCTGTGTTGCTCTGTAATACAAATATGGAGGGTTTATACTCTTGTGATGTGAGGAGAAATTTACATCAGCTAATGACTTGAAAATTGCTTCAAAACCTGATGCTTAACTCAACCTTTTTTCTTTATAATGAGGAACACACACTATTTAAGGAATGGGGCATTCTTTTTTTTCAAATGTGTTTACAAATAGAAGAACAAAGAGACTCACTGCCTATGGTAAAGATACTTATTTAACTTTCTCTGTCAAACATTCAAGCTGAATGTTTTCTATCAAACATTCAAGCTAAAAAGCTTAAAAGATCTAAAGCTAAAAGTACAATTGAGCAATAACTTAAACTGATTTGCCTCTTGCATTCATATGCTCTAGACTAAAGACTGATGTGGGCATTTGGGTTTTATATATATATATATATATATATATATATATATATATATATATATATATATATATATATATATATATATATATATATATATATATATATATATATACACACACACACACATATATATATCTATATATTTTCTCAGGTTTTCGCGGGTGTTTGTTTGTTTTTTTAAATTTTATTAACATAAACAAACATAAAACACAAATACATGTAAACACTTATACATTAACAAAGAGTCAATCGACTAACTTCTAGAAAACCTTCGCATCGGTGATTAATGTCCATTTAACCAATTTTCCTTAATCATACTATTTACAAATTCACTTGCTTATACCTTAATATATTCATTGAAGTTCAGCAGTATCTTTCTACAAACATATTAACCATTTATTTATATAATCCTACGGCTCATCTCATGTATCTATTTCTACAATTCTTGAGTTATGTTCTCCTAATGTCCTATGTTGTTGGCCCTATCCTTCCTTCTAACCATATGTACCATTTTTGCCAAACTAAATAAAAGTCAGTGTTCTCTTTATCTTGGAGCTCTTTTGTGAGCCTATCCATCTCTGCACATTCATTTATTTTTGTTATTATTTTTTCTTCTGTTGGTATTATCTCGGATTTCCAATTCTGAGCATACACTATACGTGCCGCTGTCAATATGTGGATGGTAAGATATTTTATCTCCTTGGTATACTGTGGTGTAGTCATTCCAAATAGAAAGAATTCTTTGGACTTTGAGTTTTTCATAGGTCCTGGTCAGATGGTGGATTTCCTCCCCGTAGAGGTGCGATATTTGTTTTCTCAGGTTTTCGCGGGTGTTTGTATGTAGGTCTTTGGTTATTCGGGTCTTCTCCCACGTAAAATTGGAAGTGTCTTGGCGACGTTTCGACGAAGTCTCATTCGTCATCTTCAGGCTGGTGTTCTCGGCTTCGTGCTTCCAGGAGCAATGTGAGATCGCAGCTGTCTCTTCCTTTTAACTGCTAGTGGGGGTGTGAGCTGATTGGGTGGGAACTTGGCTGTGTTCTGATTGGGTGGAGGTGTGTTCTGATTGGTTAGGGGCTTGGCTGTGCTCTGATTGGATGGGGGGTTGGTTGTGCTCTGATTGGCTGGGGGTGTGTTCTGTTTGGGTGGGGGCTTGGTTGTGCTCAGCTTAGTCTGAGTTGCAGGGGGATTTGAGCTGGTGAGCTGCGTTGTTGTTGTTTGGCTAAACAGCCCCCAGCCAATCAGAGCACAACCAACCCCCCATCCAATCAGAGCACAGCCAAGCCCCTAACCAATCAGAACACACCTCCACCCAATCAGAACACAGCCAAGTTCCCACCCAATCAGCTCACACCCCCACTAGCAGTTAAATGGAAGAGACAGCTGCGATCTCACATTGCTCCTGGAAGCATGAAGCCGAGAACACCAGCCTGAAGATGACGAATGAGACTTCGTCGAAACGTCGCCAAGACACTTCCAATTTTACGTGGGAGAAGACCCGAATAACCAAAGACCTATATATATATATATATACACATATAAGCTTATGTCGTTAATAAAACTTGTGTGGGTATGTATGTGTATGTATATATCTACCTACCTACATCTATATCTATATCATCTATATCATTTATGTCATCTATATTATCTATACCATCTATATCTATCATCTCTCTCTCTCCCTCCCTCCCTCCCTTTGTTGGATTCCCCAACTTAACAATAGCTCGGTGTATTGCAGCATTTTCAGAAGAATTCAGATCTCTTTCCCAAACTCCGATAAAGTCTCTTTTTAGGCTGTGTTTGGTGCAAAAGGATGGAAAAAGCTGAACTCCAAGCCAGGTAGAATTCTGACTATGATTAATTACAAAATTAACAGAGTGAAGTGTCCTGCTCACATCAAACAAACAGATCAAATCTGTACAAAAATAGCAACAACAACAATAACAACAATAGTAATATTTTTTCTTGCCAGCACCAGTCTCTGAACCAACGCTGAAGCGTGGGAGTGTCAGTGCAAAAGGAACTGAGAAATTATAAATATTGATCAATATTCTAAACAAGAGATGAACAGTTTGTTCTAAAACTACAAAATAGATAAAGGGGGAGATATAATCCCTGTCTGGCTGTTTAAATATAACACTATCAAGAATGGAATGAATGTTGAATTTATGTTGTGGAAAATTGATCCCAAGTTGGTTTTTCACTTCATCAGAAAGCACTTTTATTTTGTGTGCAAAGAGTTAATGAAGCATACACAATTTGCTTCTTTTTTTTTTAATCCTAGCATGGTAAAACTACCCCTGCATTAAATACTTTTTTCTGTCCTAAATGTGGGCCGAGCACTAGGTCCCTTCACCAATTTTTACCTTCTCCAATTATTCTTATTTTTTACTGTAGGTCCGGTAAAATTATTTGTGTTCGTTCCCAGCAGCACAGGCCACTAAAAGCTAAACTACTTTTTCGGAGGGGTCCTTGGTGCTCTCTGTACTTGGTTGCTTTCTTGCAGAGGGTCTATGACAATTCGCTGCAGCCAACTTGCCATGGCCAACTCATATGGCCATCTCGTCATGGCCAACTTGCCGTAGCCAACTCGCTGCGGAACAAGAGTTACCTTAATATCAAAGATACGGTGGAATAGAATCATGAAAGAAAGGATGGAAGAGGAGGGACAAAATGAAATGTGAATGGCAAAAATTAAAATATTTTTGAAAATTTATTTTAAATAATTAAATTAAATTCTTAAATTGTCCCATGGTGAGATGTCCTACAGTGAGTTGGCCATGGCAAGTTGGCCATGGAAGGTTGGCTGCAGCAAGCTGTCCCATTTCATCTTGCAGACATTTCATTACTCAAACTAAATAAGCAGTCATCAGTGCTAGCAAGAAAACAAATAAGTTCAGAGAGCACCAAGGACCCCTCATTTCAACCCTGTGCTACAAATATACTCCTTTATTGATACCACTTTTTTGAGTTATTCAAAATGTTTTGTTGAATGCTGGGCACAGAGATTAGAGTTTTTCATTTCATTTCATTTCTTAAAATGTCTTCTACTTAGAGATTTTGAGGGAAATAGCCAATAGCACATCTGACCAAGACCTCAATTTGTCCAGAAACGAAGCCCTTGGTAAGGTCTAGCTCCATGATGGAGAACCTATGGCATGCGTGCCACTTCTGCAGGTATGCGAGCCATATCCTTAGGTCAGTTCCACCATGCATGTATGTGTGCCTCTCTCCGGCCAGGTGATTTTCATGTCTCTGCTTGGCATGGGTATGCGGGAGACGTGCATGCATGCCTATGCTGCCCCTCCCCTCCCAGGAGTCTCCATGTGGCCCATTTTGGATGCCAGGTAAGTACACGGCTCATGGGAGGACAAAAAGCAGGCCAACCGGAAGTCTGGAAACTTCCATTTCCAGCCTCCGGAGGCTCCAGGAAAGTCTCTGTAGCCTGTAGAGGGCAAAAAACGGGCCTCCCGGAAGTAACAGAAGTCCGGAAACAAGCTGTTTCCGGCCCTGGAGGGCCAGGGGAGGCTGTTTTTGCCCTCTTGGAAGCTCCAGGAAAGCCCATGCCGCCCCTCCCCTCCCAGAAGTCTCACTTCAGCCTGTTTTGGATGCCAAGTAAGTACAGGGCTCATGCAGAGACTCTGGGAGGGCGAAAAGCGGGCCTACCATAACTCCGGAAATGGGCCATTTCTGGCCTCTGGAGGCTTCAGGGAGGCCTGCTAGGCCAAAACGGGGCATGGGGGGGGTTGCACGTACATGCGTGGGGGGAGCATGGGGGGTCATGCACGCCTGCACAGGGGGGCAGGATAGCGTGGGGGGTTGCACATGCATGCGTGGGGGACATTGTGTTATGGGTGTGGGCACGTGCATTTTTGGCATCCGATGAAAAAAAGGTAAGCCATGACTGGTCTAGCTGTTAACAAGAAGTTCATAATTCTACAAAGTCTGGAGAGGGAGGGCTCCATTGTTTTTATGCTCCATAACTTGTGTTATGCCTATAATAATCGTATTTGTATTTTTCAAACAAAAAAAAATAAACATTCAGAAAATGGGAGGGGGAATGAGACAGAGTTTTTTTCCTTGTATAGTTAGAAAGGATGAAGAATCAATGAAAGGATGAAGAATCAAGGAGATGTATACCAAGGAACTTACTGGTATGAGTAGATTAAATTAAGGAAACAAATGAAGAGTTAAAGTTGATTCTCTTTCATTTGCTTACTACCACCTACTCTTTTCTGTGCCTGGCGTTAATTAGGAATAATGCAAAGGATGTACGTGAAATTATCTGCTACAACGTCCTACCTGTCAATGACTACTTCAGTTTCAACTGCAATAACACACGAGCACACAATAGATACAAACTTAAGGTAAACCGCTCCAAACTCGATTGCAGAAAATACGACTTCAGCAACAGAATTGTTAATGCCTGGAATGCAGTACCCGACTCTGTGGTTTCTTCCCCAAACCCCCAAAATGTTAACCTTAAGCTGTCTACTGTTGACCTCACCCCATTCCTAAGAGGTCTCTAAGGGGCGTGCATAAACGCACCAGCATGCCTACCGGTGGTATTTGCCGGTTCTCCGAACTACTCAAAATTTCCGCTACCAGTTCTCCAGAACCTGTCAGAACCTGCTGGATTTCATCCCTGATTATTCCCTTCCCCGACGAGAATAATGTCCCCTTCTAAATCTCCTTTGTCATTACAGATAGTAGTCAGCGAGTTTGAATTGTCATAGAGTATTCTGAGAAATAATGTTAATTTTTGGAAAGAATGTAACCAAGTTTCTACATTTTGAATATGTCAGGTTTTTATAATATATGAAAGCTACCATCATTTACCAAACACAGTGTTGTTTGTTTGTTTGTTTGCTAGTTTTGCAAAACAATCCTCCACTGATTTAAATTTAAATTCTACATTAAATCAGTACAATTCTCAAAAATAAAAAATAAAAAAATCCAGTTCTCCTGAGAGGAGATAAAAGCAAGTCACAAGATAAGAACAACTGGCTACCCTATCAGTGTTCCAATATTTGAGGAACTGCCACAAAGAAGAGGGAGTCAAGCTATTCTCCAAAACACCTGAAGTCAAGACAAGAAACAATGGATGGAAACTAATCAAAAAGAGAAGCAACCTAGAATTTAGGAGGATTTTCCTGACAGTGAGAACAATCAACCAGTGGAACAGCTTGCTTTCAGAAGTTGTGGGTGCTCCATCACTGGAGGCTTTCAAGAAGAGACTGGACAGCCTTGCCTGGAATGGAATAGGGTTTCCTATTCTAACCTGCTTGTGCAGGTTAGATTAGAAGACCTCTTAAGTCCCTTCCAACTCTGTTGTTCTATATATTTGAAAGAGAGACAAACTCTTCTGAAAAACCAAAAGGAAGGATTACTTGACAGCAGATAGTCAGTTCCATAGTAACCATCAACCCAACTGGCTTTCCAAAAAGGTTAGAAGGTGTTTAGACAAATTCATAGAAAACAAGACTGTCTCTGCCAATAAGCTATGATGGTTCGATACCATAGTATGAGAGATAATTTTACATTATCATGTATCAGAGAGCACGAGCAGGAGGGTGCAATTACTTCCATGTCTAAATGACAAAAATAAATTGGTCTTTCACATCACTATTAACTTATATAACCATGGAATGAATCCAATAAGTGTGTGTGTGTCTGTGTTGGGTGGGGGTGGATTCCAGGATATCAATAGCACTTAGACTTCTATACTGACCCATCATGCTTTACAGGACTCTATGGGCAATTTATAACATCAACGTATTGCCCCCGGCAATCTGGGTCCTCATTTTACTGACCTCAGAAGGATGGAAGGCTGAGTCAACTTTGATCCCATCAAGCTCAAACTCCAGGCTGGGAGCAGAGTTAGCCTGCAATACTTTATTCTAACCACTGTGCTACCAGGGCTCTCTCAGGTTAGGTAGCTGAACCAGCAACAGGTATCTGACACCAAAGTAAGGACTCCAGTTATAGGACCATCTTGTGGTTGATCATATGTTGGCTAAGCTCTAGACCAACTTAGAGGGCTATTCCTGAAGCTTGTTAGGACCTTCTTCCTTCTTCATTAAACATGTTATGGTTTGCTTTGTAAAGGATGGGATTTGCTATTTGAATGTGAAACTTCAGGAGGTCACTCATCTTACTTTCTGGCAATACAGTGATTTCTGGAATCAATAATTCAGACCAAGATTGTCTTTGACAAAAAAAAAAAAAAGCTGCTCAACTCAAAAGTACATTAGGAAAGGAAGAAGCACCACTAAATGTCCATTGACTATGTAGGACTTGGACAGAAATTCTATTGTATTTCCCTTAAAGCCCAGTTAAACCAAGCCTATTAAAGGCCAATTAAAATAAGACTTGTGTAAATCAGAATAGGAGCATAAGCGGTACCGTTCGGATACAAACCTTTATTTCAGCCGACAAACAAGTCAATACAGATGTAACTTTTTCCACATCTAATAGCAGTTCTCCAATATTTGAGAGGCTGCCACAAAAATGAAGGGGATTAACCTATTCTCCGATGCACCTGAGGGCAGGACAAGATGTAACGGTTGGAAACTTATCAAGAAAAGATCCATCCTACAACTAAGGAGAAATTGCCTGACAGGGAGAACAATTAATAAGCGGAGTGGCTTGCCTTCAAAAGTTGTGGGTGCTCCATCACTGAAGGTTTTAAAGAAGAGATTGGACAATCCTTTGTCTGAAGTGGTATAGGATCTCCTGCTTTATCAGGGGATTGGACTAGAAGACCTCCAACCCTTTCAACCCTGTTATTCTGCTAATCTTGGAATAAAAGGCATGGAAAATTCACTTGTTTGGTTTATTCCTTCCTACAAAAGCAAAATCTTCAGTCCAAAATATAGAAACATTCCATAGAAACATTCTTCAAACTTGTTAGAATACATCTGGAAGGGACTTTGGAGGTCTTCTAATCCAGCCCCCTGTTCAAGTAGGAGAACCTATACAATCTCGGATAAATGATTGTCTAGCCTCTTCTTAAAAACCTCCAGTGATGGAGCACCCATGATTACTGAAGGCAAGCTGTTCCATTGGTTAATTGTCCTCACTGTTAGGAAGTTTCTCCTTCATTCCAGGTTGCTTCTCTCTTTGATCAGTTTCCAACCATTATTTCTTCTCCTGCCCTCTGGTGCTTTGGAGAATAATTTGATCCCCCTCTTCTTTGTGGTAGCCCTTCAAATACTGAAATACTGCTATCATGTCACCCCTAATTTTTCTTTTCTTTAGACTAGCCAGACCCAAAATCTGCAGCTGTTCTTGTGTGTATAACTGGGCTAACATTTTTTCTTTTTTTATTATTATTAAAAAGTTTTTTATTTTAAACACATTAAAACAACATTAAAATCAAACATGTACAAACAACAAGAAGTAACACAACAAAAAACAAAATATCATTTTCTTTTCAGCTATATACAGCGGTCTATTCTTTCTATACATCAATATTTACAGATATTTAAGTATTAACTTATTTGACGTTCATTTTTACTTTATATCATTTCTTCTTTACTAACAAAAGATCATACACATTTTCCCCCTCCTTTCTTCATACATTTAACTTATTTCCTTATTTTTCAACCATTCATACCATCTACTCCAGACCTTATAATACTTTGATTCTTCTTTCGTTTTAGTGGTTTTCAATGGAGGTAAATTTATGTGATTGAACAGTAGAACATTTAAAACCAGAATTTTGGCTCCCCCGTTAATCATCATCATCATCATCATCATCATCATCATCATCATCATCATCATCATCATCCAAATAATAATAATTTTGTATCCAAAAAGTCATGGGAACACAAAGTAGAAAAAGTTATAGAAAATGAGAAGGTGAAGATCTTGTGGGCCTTTCGAATACAGACGGATCGTCACTTGGAACACAACATGCCAGATAACACAGTTGTTGAAAACCGAAAAGTACAATTTATTGACACTCTGGTACCAGGAGATGCCAGAGTCAAAGAAAAAGAACTGAAAAAAAATCATGAAATATTGCGACCTGGCCATCGAAACTACACGGCTATGGATGAAACATGTAACAGTGATACCCATTGTCATCGGGGCACTTGGTACCATGTCCAATAATTTTATAACATACATCAGCAAATTGCAGCTTCCTGCAATAACACCAGCAGAACTGCAAAAAACTGCGCTACTTGGAACATCATATATCTTAAGAAGGTACTTGGTTGATACGTAGGATGCTGGCAGCAACCCGTATCAACCATTAGCACCAGTCAATGGTATTTGTCATGAATTTTTGAATGTTCAGTTGACTGAGTTTCATATTTAATGAATAAAGATAATAAGAATAATAAGAAAAAAATAAAAGGCATTCAACCATGCAGGGTGTAAATAGATATCTACCAGCCTTTATAATAATTAAATCAATGCTAATGCAGACTTGGTTAATTGTGATATGTTCTCTTTTAGAGTGAACTCTGGACAAAGTTTGTTTAGATTCTTGGGAGACAAGAAAAGCCCGTAGCATAATGTGCCAAAGTGCAACTGAGATGTTAAATTAGAACCATTGTACAGAACGTGCCTTTTCAAAAAACCCAAAACTGTCTAATTTTGCCTCGTCATAAATGTTTTGGAATGCAGCCAAGGCACCTCCAAACAATTTTAGAGTTCTTTTTTTTTCCCCCAAGGAACTCTTTTAAAAATCAATTAGTACAGAAGTTCAGCCTTAATTCCAGTGTTTTTCAAATGTCAAGTTTGTCTTTCCACCCACCCTCCTTACGTATAGTCCCATAACGATATTTTGAAATCTTTTTTTTTTTTAATTGAACACATTTTATAATTCAGTCTGCAAAGAAAATATATGCACAGGGTTTAAGAGAGGCCCTGAATAGAAAATGTAATCTTTGGGGGGGTGGGAGGTGGGGGAATAAAGAGATGAGACAGAAATAGAGAGTTGAAAAAAGTTCAAATTCCCAAGTGTGGAATATCCAAAACGTTGGATCTTAGGTTGATAAAATATTTTGTCGTTGCTTTTCTCTTCCTTTTCTATCTCTCCATATATACAGTAGTGCTTCTGGCACCCACAAAATAAAGGAGGAAAATGTATTTAAAATGATCCCTGATGTTTACAAGAGAGAAGCAGAGGGATCTTTTTAATCCCTTGTAGTCGCTGGAAAGAAAGATCTTTAGATCTTTGGGAAGTTGATTTGATCCATGAACATTTGTTCATCTTTAGAAAGAATGTTTCTAAAGCCAGTATCTCCAGGGTTAGTCCCAGCTCTCTTTATTTATGTATAAGGCTCTTTACATCAATAACCACCCCAGTAAGATGAGAAAAAAAATGGAGTCTTTTGCGCTATCAGAATACTTCTATATTTTCTTCAATTTCTTTCTAGGTGTTAGGAGATTTGAAATCCTATTTATATGAAAATAACAAGTGTTTAAGATTTCTTCCAGGTGTTGCATTACCCAAGAAGAAATGGGGAAAAAAAAATATTTCAAGGTCACTTAAAAAACTTGGAACTTAATAATAAACCTCCAAGGATGGCAAAACCACACAAACTGTTTCATTGTGATTCAAAAACCGGATGGGTATGAATGAACAGGTAATAAACAGGTGATTGATAGACGACAAAGACATGTAACAATTAATATTACGTCTGTTCTTGGGATTTTTGAACAGATGGTTAGAAGAAAGGTTGCTCAGCTCAAGTTTCTCTGGTGTGAGGAAGGAAGGAAGGAAGGAAGGAAGGAAGGAAGGAAGGAAGGAAGGAATTGTCATGAATTTTCCTACTTTTGTGAGGATTATTAATTGCTTTTGGTCAAATTCTCTATTGATATCATCATTGGCATCCTTCAGTCTCAAAAGACTATGATATCGTGCTCTGGAAAGAGGTCCTAAAACAGCATCTGGTGTGACTAAAAAGGCCAATTCGAGAGTGGCAATCCCTTCCACACTGAGGGCAGATACATTCTGTCCCCTGCCCGCCTTGATATTTCGCTGGTTCCGGGACTGCCTCTTTGCCTCAGCCTGACAAACAAGTGTCTCTTTGAACTTGGAGAAGGCCATGCTGCGTCTTTAGCCTCCAAGCTGAACGATCTGAGGTCAAGGTTTCCCAGTTGTTAATGTCCATTCTCAGGGCCTTTAGGTCCCTCTTGCATATATCCTTATATCGCAGCTATGGTTTCCTTCTGAGGCGCTTTCCCTGCACTAATTCTCCATACAGGAGATCTTTCGAAATCCGACCATCAGCCATTCTCGCGACATTCCCCAGCCAGTGTAGACATCGCTGTTTCAATAGTGTATACATGCTCATATTCAATATTCTATTGAAATACACCTTGAAATATAGGTCTCAATGATATCAAACAACAACTGCAGATTGTGACCCTTGTACACTCAGATTGTGACTTCACCAACAAGTACACAATAAGCTTTTTTCTTCTTCCCCAGAATTGTCCTGAATTTTCCCAGTTTTGCGAGGATTATTAATTGTTTTTGGTCAAATTTCAACACTTTGAAATATGATACCAAAACAACAAACTGCACATTGGTGACCCTTGTACACTCAGATTGTGACTTCACCAACAAGTACACAATGTGCTTTTTGTCTCCTCCCCAGATGAAAATGTCTTTTCCAGATAAGTTTCTGTATCTGACACAAAGCATGATAATGATATATGCAGATTTACGCTGCCTCCCTTCATAACAGATTTAAAACACGGCAGTTTCTTCTCTCTTTTTTCCTTTCTGCTTCTTTGTTCTTAGAGGCACTGAAAAGGTTTACATAGATAGCAGTGGACTCAAATCAGTGTTATGTGCAAAACATTTATATTAATTGGTTTGTCCTTTCAAGTGGTGTTTATCTCTCTGTTTCCATCATCATTTCAAAGGTCATCCTGTTCCATTTATAAATCCAACAGGACAGAGGTTAGCAAAAGAAGAAGAAAAGGAATCACTAGCAGCTCTTAATAACTACGCAACTCACAACCCGTTTCCTTTCTGAATAAGGCCTAGCCTTAAAGATTAACTCAAAAATTGTTTGCTACTTTCAAAAGTGCTGTTACCAATTGTACTTCAAACTTGCTGTTATTTTACTTCACAGCTCAATGTTGTGGCCCATCAACGGCCTGCGCAGATCGTGGCTGATCCCGACGACAAGGAGGCTGGTCGTTGTCCCGATGACGTCCCGATGACGAGGAGGCCTGCGCAGCCAGCGCTCACGTTGGACAGCGAGGAGGCTGAAGAGGATGTGGTGCCAGAGGCAGAGACTCAGCCTGGGCCTTCAGAACCTCCAGAGGCTCCTTCAAGTGGAGAGAGCAAAGTGGAGGAGCCTCTCCTCAATGCTCGAGCATGTAGGGCTGCCAGAAGGCAGGAGTGGCTACTCAGGAGGAGGAGGAGGTCTCCTCAAGAGTAAGGTTTGAGGATAATTGGCAACTCCCTTACCCTATTTAAGTCGCACACAGTGTCTTATCGTATCTTGTTTTCTAGGTTGGTTGCCAACCTTTGCCGGACTTTGTTTATTCTTGGTACGTTATAACTTTGATAAGGACCGTTGGTGTGTGTCACAAACCTTGGGAATCTGGAGCTGGGCAGAACACTCAAATGCGAAGTAAAATAAATTTGAGATGGTACATTATGAGCACAGATGGTGAATTCTTCAAGATCATGAATTCTACAAGTACATGAACCTTTGGGGTGGGGTCGGGGGAAGAGGCAGAATCAATATCAATACAAAATAGCAGAATAAGAGAGTTGGGGGAGACTTTGGAGGTCTTCTACTCCAACCTTCTGCTCAAGCAGGAAATCCTATACCATTTCAGACAAATGGTTGTCCAATCTCTTCTTAAAAACCTCCAGTGTTGGAGCTCCCACAGCTTCTGGAAGCAAATCATTCCAGTGACTAATTGTTTTAAGTGTCAGGAAATTTCTCCTTAGTTCTAGGTTGGTTCTCTCCTTGATTAGTTTCCATCCATTCCTTCTTGTTCTGCCTTTAGGTGCTTTGGAAAATACTGTAAGTTGACCCCCTCTTCTTTATGGTAGCCCCTTAAATATGGGAACACCAGTATCATGTCACCCCGATTCCCTCTTTTCATTAAACTAGACATAGCCAATTCCTGCAACTGTTCTTCACATGTTTTAGCCTCCAGTCCTCTAAGGAGATGTAAGTGCACATTAATTTCAATTAAGGGATAAATATATGTGGGGTTGCATCTTCTTTTTTCCCAAAAGTCTTCTCACTACTTCCTCTCCCTCTCTCCCTCCCTCCCTCTCTCTCCCTCTCCCTCTCCCTCTCCTAATTTTTTAACATCGGGCTACAATAAATTATCCAGTGGTTTTCTCTGGAGTTTGCAATTGCTTTTTCTCAAATTCAACCACAGAAAACACTAATTCTTTAGACATTGCTAGATTTATGTATGCAAGTATATATAATACAAGGACACAAGAAGTCGGAGAGAAAAATATCTCTAATATCAAGGATCCCATTAAAACAAATACAGATAGTACTCCTTCATTTAGTGAGTGTTCAAAGTTACAATGACACTGAAAAAAGAAGAGGGGGTCAACCTATTCTTCAAAACAACTGAAGATAGGACAAGAAACAATAGATGGAAACTAATCAAGGAGAGAAGCAGCCTAGAACTAAGGAGAAATTTCCTGACAGTTAGAACAATTAAGCAGTGGAACAACTTGCCTCCAGAAGTTGTGAATGTTCCAACACTGGAAGTTTTTAAGAAGAGGTTGGATAACCATTTGTCTGAAGTGGTGTAGGGTTTCCTGCCTGAGCAGGGGGCTGGACTAGAAGATCTCCAAAGTCCCTTCCAACTCTGTTATTCTAGTTAGTCCTATTTCTAGTCAATAATTTCCCAAAAGTGACTTATGACTGTTCTTCACACTTACGACCATTGCAGCATCCCCATGATCATGTGATCAAAATTCGGAACACTTGGCAACTGGCATGTACTTATGACTGTTGCAGTGTCCCAGAGTCATATGAATTCCTTTTGCAACCTTCTGGTAAGCAAAGTCAATGTGGAAGCCAGATTCACTTAACAGCCATGCTACTAGCTTAACTAACTGCAGTGATTCACTTAATAGTTGTGGCAAGAAAGATACTAAAATGGAGCAAAATTCATTTAACAACTGTCTTGCCTAACAATATAAATTTTGGGTTCAGTTCAGGGGTGGGTTCTAAATTTTTTTACTACCGGTTCTGTGGGCATGGCTTATTTTGTGGGCGTGGCTTGATGGTCATGTGACAATTATTTAGGATTTAGCAGAGGTACTGGTCTACCAGGCTTTTAACTGCTTCCAGAGCCCTACCGGTCTACCCATTTATTTTTGCAGGCACCGGTCTACTCATTTGTTTTCTTTTAACACTGATCAGCTGTAGGGCGGCCCTTTGAAGCCCCGCGGCAAGAGTTTAAACAGTTTTTTTCCCTCTAGCCATCAGCTGGGACTCAGAAGGCAGCAATAGATTGGGGGTGGGGCCAAATAAAAGGTAAGAATAATGCGGGGGGTGGGGGGTGGGGAGCAGAGGGGGCAGAACCGGTTCGGTGATGTCATATCGTCACCGCTTCCGGCTCGGCAGAACCAGGTGGAACCGGGCGGAACCCACCACTGGTTCAGTTGTGTCCAGGGCTACTTGAAGTATTATCAGCCAAATTCTGTTTGAAAACAGGAATTATAAACCTGTGAAATTTTGCTTTTTTTTTTTTTTTTTTACATCATTGGCATTTCAGCTATTAAGTCCTTGGCATTTGAAACAGTGAATGAAATCATACCGTATAAGATAAACCCCAGATTTAATTAGTACAAATCACAAAGAATTGATTTTGTTTTATTCTAAGCATAGCGCAGTCTCAGTTTTAAATGTCAATCTTGTTTCAGTGGGTTAGCAGTGTGGGTTTCAAAGATCTCAAGAGCCTGCCGAGGATATCTGAAAACCAAACAGAAGCTGGGAAAACATATTTTAAATATATAATTTATAAGATATCTTTTTTTTTTGGTGACAGTGATAAGGGAAACAGCAGGAAATGCCAGAGGGGAGATCATGATGTGAGACCATGAGACATCTGAAGACAACATCTGACTGACTAGTAACATCTTAGGAACAACTGAGCACAAAATGAAAAACATGTTTGGAATAATGGCATCTAGAAAAAAAAGAAAGAAAAGAAAAGTACTCTTCCCTAAGTTTTAAGATAGTGGTATGACTTTTGTCTTATTGTAGTATAAAGGCATGGATTGCAAATAATGTCAACAGCATACGCCCTTTGAATGGTTTAGGAATATAGCACTTAGCAATAGCACTTAGACTTATATACCGCTTCATAGTGCTTTTACAGCCCTCTCTAAGCGGTTTACAGTGTCAGCCTCTGGCCCCCAACAATCTGGGTCCTCATTTTACCCACCTCGGAAGGATGGAAGGCTGAGTCAACCTTGAGCCGGTGAGATTTGAAGTGCTGAACTGCAGATAGCAGTCAGCTGAAGTAGCCTGCAGTACTGCACTCTAACCACTGTACCATCTCGGCTCTTGAACGGATTTCCAGAAAAATGGCAGACTACAGGATTTAGTTGATCCTGAGGGCAGAGATAAACCTCCGAGTCACCTCAGTGACTCTCAGAAAGAGTGCTAGTGACCAGGTGACTGCAAGGAATACAGATTCTTCCATTCTCCACTATTCAATCAAAACTGAAGAAGTTTCTTAGACGATAAGCAAAATGTCTTCAAGCAAAACAAAGAAGTCTAGTTGCCTTTTGGAAAAAAAAAAAAGCACCTTCAGGACAACTATGACCTGGATGATTGAGAATCTCCACAGACAATGTCCAAAACAGTATCTCGATTCCCTTGAGTAGAGTTTGAATCCAGCTTACATGCTATCTCTTAATACAGGGCTCCCCAACCTTGACAGCAAAGCTGGCTAAGGAACTCTGGGAGTTGAAGTCCACAAGTCTTAAAGTTGCCAGGGATGGAGACCAGTGGTGGGTTGCTACCAGTTCTCCCCGGTTCTTGCAAACTGGTAGTGGAAATTTTGAGTAGTTTGGAAAACCGGTAAATACCACCTCTGCCTGGCCCCGCCCCAATCTATTTGCTGCCTCCTGAGTCCCAGTTGATCGGCTAGAAGGAAAAAAATCAGGGCTCGCTTGACAAAGAAGAGGAAAAAAACAAGACACCTTAGCATTAAATTGAGAAGCCAAGAAGCCTCCCAACTGATCAGCTAGAACCGATCCGCTCCTTGTAAACCGCTCGGTGGTGGTAGATTGGCAATTGAGGCCAAGCTGCCTGAAAGTTGTTTCCAATGCTCTCGGTGGTGGCAGAGCGGCAAAAAACTGTTTAAACTCTTACCGCGGCACTTCAAAGGGCCGCCCTACAACTGATCAGTGGTAAAAGGCAGTGTGGCGGTAGACCAATGCACTCCCAAAACAAATGGGTAGACCGGTGCACTCCAAAAATAAATAGGTAGACCAGAATGCTCCAAGAACAAATGGGTAGACCGATACGGCTCTGCAAGCAGTTAAAAGCCTGGTAGATCAGTACCTCTGCTAAATCCTAAAGAATTGTTTGTCACATGACCATCAAGCCACGCCCACAAAATAAGCCACGCCCACAGAACCGGTACTAAAAAAATGTAGAACCCACCCCTGATGGAGACCCCTGTCTTAATAGAACTAAATGTTGTTGTTGGAATAGCATTACAGGATTCACAACCAAGTTTAGCTTAATTTGCTTCCGAATTAGCCTAGTTTGCTTCTGAATTGCAACAACAACGAAAAAAGTGCTTCAAAAGCCGATGGCAACATCTCCATTCTTCATTCTCCAGAAGATAATTGACTAACGAGGTTACAAAGTTATGATTTGAAAAGTCACAGATCAATGAACGTGCACAACGGGTTGGACCAGTTATCACCTGCTTCACATCTCAAAGTTTATAAGTTAAAAAAACAAAAATTACAAGGATATGTAAGTTTGCTTAATTTCTTTTACATAACTGACATTTTAGATACTAAGTCCTTGGTAAAGTGAAGAAATGTATGCTTCATAAGATAAACTCCAGAAAAGGCTCCAGATTAATTAGTCCAAATCACAAAGAAGTTATTGGGGTTTTTTCTTTCTTTCTTTAAGGTAAAGGTAAAGGTTCCCCTCGCACATATGTGCTAGTCGTTCCAGACTCTAGGGGGCGGTGCTCATCTCTGTTTCAAAGCCGAAGAGCCAGCGCTGTCTGAAGACGTCTCTGTGGTCATGTGGCCAGCATGACTAAACGCCAAAGGCGCACAGAACACTGTTACCTTCCCACCAAAAGTGGTCCCTATTTTTCTACTTGCATTTTTTATGTGCTTTCAAACTGGTAGGTTGGCAGAAGCTGGGACAAGTAACGGGAACTCACCCCATTTTGCGGCACTAGGGATTCGAACCGCTGAACTGCCAACCTCTCAATCAACAAGCTCAGCGTCTTAACCACTGATCTACCAGGTCCCTTTTCTTTCTCTAACTATATCATAATATCAGTTTTAAATGTAAATATTGTTTCAGTGGGTTAGCAGTTTGGGGTAGTGGTTAATGTATCAAGCTAGAAACTAGGAAACTATGAGCTGTAGACCTGCTTTGGACATGAAGCCAGTAAGCTAAACCTCGAGCCAGTCACTTTCTTGTAGCTCTAGAAAGTAGGCAATGACAAATCTTTGCTGAACATCTTGCCAAGAAAACTGCAGGGAATTGTGCAGGATCTCCTAAAATCGTACATGATTAAACGAAAGAAAAAGAACCTTATTACCGTCTGGCAGTCCTTCAAAAATGCAGTTATGATTTGGGGTGTGTGGCTCTTTGGATTTAAGGCCAACATTTGGTTTAGAAGTGCCCACACAACATCTGTCAGCAACCCTTCAAATCCAATTGTGTTTTCCCAGCGTTGTGCTACAGCTGTTGATGGATCCCTTGTGGTTTGCAGCAGAAGATGCACTGATTTTACAGAATGATTCACTCTGATGAGAAACTAAAGAAAACTTACTTCTTTCAGGAGTTCAGGAGACAAAAGTGTCTACAGTGTGTGTGTGAACACATGTCAAAAAAAAAAAAAAAGGCAAGATGACATCTGATTGAAGACTTTCCTCGTTACAATTCATGTAAAAATAGTGTGGAGCTTCCACTGTGTGATAGTAGCTACCGTCTTAACCTCTGTTTCTTTTACAACACATACAATGCACAAACACACATATTCCCCGAGATGACTCAATGGGTTCCAAAAAACCTTTTGGCCCCTGAATCTAAGACAATTATGAGAACAGAAATGTCAGTAGCTCTGAGATAAAAGCTGCATATTGGATAAATCATGACACAATCAAAAGTTGGCACAGATAATTTATCCAGCTAAGAAAACATTTATTTCTAAGAGGGAACTTGTTTTGTTTCTGTGGAGTTTTTAATTACCACCTTTTATTCAACATATACCAAAACAAAAAAATAGAAGAAAACTTAGAAGTGCAGAAAAACAGCTTTTGGAAATTACAAATGAAAGAATCGAATGATGAGTCCTATTAAGTCTTAGGGAGGCAACGTCTCACTTTGTGGCTGGTTGGAGATAAAGTTGGCCATTGTGGGAAGTGTGTGGGGCCATAGTAATGCCAATAACATAAGCACATTATGGCGGAGAAATATAAGATTCCAAAACCGATGTATGAATTAAGGATTATGGGATTGACATCTATAATTTTAAATATGTGATAATTGTAGAATTATGACTAATGCGATTTAGTCTCCGAAATGTGCAGCTCCTGGCCTATTTTGGCTGACGTAGAAAGCAAAAATGGGTCCAACTTCATTAATAGTTTGATGAGAGAACACTAAGAAATCTCGGGCTTCAGGCTAGAAGCATAGGGGAAAAAACTCCACAAAGTCTTAGAAGAAAACAGTGGGAAACCATATCATGCAAGAAAAATGATGTGGGTATCTTCAGGTAAGTTATCAGAAGTTAACCCTGAATCTAATTTTTTTAAATCAATGTATGCAAGCTTGTTTTTAACTATCTATAAAATGTCCTTCTTCTTTATCTTCAGGCATTTTCTATAGTTTGTTTGCTTTAATTCTCTCTCTCTTATTTGTATTATTTTTGAACTACAGGGCTTTTTATTTTTTTTCCCCATTTTAAGAATACTAGATTTGAAATTTTCCAATACAAATTTAAAGTGCAGGAGTCACAATTATAGTTATCTTAAATCTTGTGGAATCATAACATTGTTTATCCCTAACGGGAACAGTGTCCCTCCCTCACTCCCTCTCTCTGTCTCTCTCTCTCCCTCTCTGTAAAAAAAGCTGGGTCCAATTTTTCAATACTTTACATTCTAATGAACTTCTTTGAGGGAACAAAAAGGAGGACAAGGAGGAAGAAGAAAACACAGGAAGAGAATAAGAAGAAGAAGAGGAAGAAACAGAGGAGGATAAGGGAGAGGGGGAGAACAGGGAAGAGGAGGAAAAGGAGAGGGGGAAGAGGAAAAATAAGAGGAGTTAGAGGAAAAAAGAAGGAGAAAATATGAAGAGAAAAAGAAGAAAGAGGAGGAGGAGAGGGAGGAGAAAGAGGAAGAGGAGGAAGAGTTGGTAGAGGAAAAAGGGAGGAGCAAATATGAGAAGGAGAAGGAGAAGCGGAGGAGGAGGAGGAGGGAGGAGAAAAAGGAAGAAGAGGAAGAGTTGGTAGAGGAAGAAAGGGAGGAGAGAAAATGAGGAGGAGGAAGAGGAGGAGAGGGAGGAAAAAGAAGAAGAGAAAGATTTTGTAGAGGAAGAAAAGGGGGAGTGATTATGAGGAGATAAAAAAAGGGGGAGGAGGAGGAGAGGGAGGAGAAAAAGGAAGATGAGGTGTTGGTAGATGAAGAAGAGGAGGAGGAGGAGGAGGAGGCAGAAAGAACCACAGTTTTGTCTTCTAATAGCAGTAGAAAACAAACATTGCAATGCCCAATGAAGACATCAGTCAACTCTTTCTCTCCCTCAGGACTGACCTTCTGGGCAGAACCAAAGCTTGCCCTGAACCCATCTCTGACTCTCTCCCAAGCAGATTCAGAGTCCCCTCTCCAGCAGACCCCAGGTGACCAGTCCAGTTCTTGGCTGAATGAATTCATCAGCCCATTTGAAATGATGAGGAACGATGATCTAATCTTACATCTCAGCAGAGTGGATGCAGGCCGCATTCCTCCGCGCGCGGAACCCAGAGTGAGAGAACGAAGCCGCTCGCCTTTGCCCTTTTCGCAGAGACGGAAATATTATTAGAAAGGACATAAACAGACTAATTAAATCACAGCAGTATGGCCGAGATGACAGCTGGTACAGCGTGCGACTGAGCCGATCCATATCGCGAGCGGAGAGGCACTTCACTTCAAAATGCGCTCACTATCAGGCGTGCGCCATGCTGCTTGGGCAGGCTTTAAATAATAACATTTCCTTTGCCGGGGCTAAAGTGACTGAAAGGAATAATCATATTGGAGGAAAGAGGGGATCTTTTCGAAAGCCAAATGTCTTTTGTGCCACCAAGGGTACAGAGAAGCAAGGGGAAAGGGAAAGGAGACGGGAAGCGTTTACGCCACAGTCCTTGTTTGGAGATAAAGATGCTATAATGCCATTACCTTCCGCCAGCGGGACTCTTGAAAATCAACCCTCTTCGCTTGGCATGCTGCGATGCACAAATAGAGCTGAAGGCACGGTCCACGAGGCTCTGCAGCAGCTACATTAACTAACAGACCTGCCCTTTGTGAAGGAAAGCGTATCGGTTTTATTAGTGCAGACTCTAATTCAAAACTGTTGAAAATGAACTGCGCACACTGTTTTAATAACAACGTTCCCAGTCATTATCAAATGGGCCATTCTCTCAGCGCCGAATAAATGGAGAGGTCTATCTTTCCATTAAACCCCGCTGTTCGAGAAACCCATATTCAAATCCTTGGTTTTTTTTCTCCCCCCCCCATGCCCCTCCTGCTTGTTCTCGCAGCCATCTCTGATTTCTCCATCACGGCTGTCAAAGGCCTGTCCGGTCCCCAAAGGCACCAGGTACGTTTTATTCATCACTGCCTTTTATAAATAGCGAATTAAGGGAAGGTCTGTAGGTCTCGCAGCCTGCAAAACGAGATGTACTCCGTTATTCTTTCCAGAGGATATTGGATCTTAAGACAGTTTGCTTAGCCTTTATGGCGCGCAAAAGAATCAGATGCATTGTGAACAAATGACACCTGCCAATCTCTTCCGTGCAGGCTGAGAGCAAACATTAAAAATAGGAATCGTTTTTGGTGCCTGGATCCCTAAAGAAGGACGACCAACATTCTCACATGCTTTAACAAGGGTGTTCTTGACCCAGCTTCCCAAACACGACAAACCCTCTGTATTTCAATCAATGATTTTTTTTATTAGGAGTGCCAGCAGCCCTGGCAAAAATGTTCCTCTCTCAATGCAGGCTAACAAGTCTATCTGCCACATCTATTCATCTCCGCTCCCTGCCTTTTATCCCCAGAGCTAGGGTGGGGCTTCACTACCAGCGGTGGCTCTTCCGTCTCAAGGATCGGCCCATGGATTTCCACTGCTCTCCTCTCCTCTGCCTTCTGCACATCCGCGCATCAGGCACTGGACCCAGCTGTTCCTCCTCTTCCTCATCAGCCACCTCCAGACCTGGGGGCTGTTGACTCTCCAGCTGAGGGCTGACGGACAGCCCAGGCTCCACCTCTGTCTGTCTCTCTTTCTCTCTGACAGCTCCATTCCCTCTTCCCCCTCTGAGCTCTCAGGTTGCCTTGATGCTGACCCTGATTCCCACGCCTCCTCCTCCTCTGATTCAGCTGCTGGAGGGGCCAGCAGTTGACAGGCCACAACAAAGTGTTTGTAAGAATACAACATCGAGTAGAAGTTATAGATCTATGCATTATCCTCTGGTTCTGCCTAATAGACCAACTGGATTTAAGAACAAAACGTGTGTGTGTGTGTGTGTGTGTGTGTGTGTTTTCCTTCTGAAACCATTCCTAATACTGGCTAACTATTGTAAACCAAGATAATCCTTGGTTTACAACAGTTTGCTTAGTGAGCTTTCAAAGTTACAACTGAAAAATGTGACTTGCAACCATTTTTCATCCTTATGACTATTGCAGTATCCCCATAGTCACGCGATCAAAATTTGGATGCTTGGCAACTGACTCATTTTTATGACGGGTGCTGTGTCCCAAGGAGACGGGATCCCCTTTTGTGAACTTCTGACAAGCAAAGTCCACGGGGAAGCCAGATTCACTTAACAACCAGGTTACTCAGTTATCAACTGCAGCAATTCACTTAACAACGGTGGCAAGAAAAGGTTGTAAAAAGGGGCAAAACTCACTTAACAAATGTCTCACTTAACAACATAAATTTTGGGCCCAACTGTGGCTGTAAGTTGAGGACTACCAGTATAAATTTATGGGTTTGGTTTTTTTTTTAATGAGAAATATTGAATTAAACTGAGTTGGTCTTTTAAAAAAAGCTAAGCGTCTAATGAAATTTATTTATTTATTAGCAAAGAAGTTGCAAGATGGATTTCTATCCCCTTACGTCTAAATCTGTGATTCTATATTATATGTGTTGTCCTAAAGGTTAGTTTCTGCAAAAATAAAAAATAAAATGAGATATGTATACTCTTTATTTTTGTTTTTAATTATGGGATTTTTCATTAGCAGATTGCAAGGTCAGTTTCTCCTCTATTGGTCCAATGTTTGTATCTGTGAATCTTTTCAGCAAAATGAACTTCACAAGATCTTCATATTAACATCTGGAATCTCTGTCTCTCTCCATCAGCCATTTAAGCAGTGGTGGGCTGCTGCCAGTTCAGGCGAACCGGTAGTTCTGATGATCAGCTGGCCCCACCCACCCTATCCTATACTTCTTTCTTTCTGGCTCAGCTGATTCACGCAGCACAGCTGATTTCCACACCTCCGCTTTTCTACTTACTGGGACTGCCTTAGAAGGTAAGCCACTGTGCTTCAAACTGCTGTATTTTAAACACTGCGCGAAGTGCGTGCCCCGGAACAGGTTTTTAAACCGGTTGCAGCCCACCACTGCATTTAAGTAAATTTCACCCTCCCGAAGCCTCTTTCTCAGTCAGAAGGAGAATACTGTCCTTTAGCAGTCCTTTATATTTACCTTACCCCCATACCAGAGGTGGGTTTCAGCAGGTTCTGACCAGTTCTGGAGAACCAGTAATGGAAATTTTGAGTAGTTCGGAGAACTGACTGGCCCCGCCTCCATCTATTCTCTGCCTCCCAAGTCCCAGTTGATCGGGAGGAAATGGGAATTTTGCAGTAACCTTTCCCTGGATTGGGCGGGAATGGAGATTTTACAGTATCCTTCCCCTGCCACGCCCACCAAGCCACACCCGCAGAACCGGTAGTAAAAAAATTTGAAACCCACCACTGTCCCATACAGTAGAACCTCTGGTCATAAATGCTTCTGACCATAAACCAAATTACGACCAAAAAGTTCACAAAATTTTTGAATCTGGTCATGAACACATACTCGGGTGGAGATCAAACATGGCCACGGCTGATTTCCCTGCACTGCGGCTGATTTCCCCTTCCGCACCATTTTTTTTTTTTTTGTAAGCGCCAAATTTCCTGTTGTTTATTTAAGGTTCAGGTCACGACCAAATCGGGTTGTGACCAAAGTTATGGAACAAATTATGGTCGTGACCAGAGGTTCTACTGTATATAAAAACTGAGTAGGGGAGTTCTCAATTGAGCAATACAAGGGGTAAAGCTGTTTCCTTCTTTCGAAGCTTAGAAGGAACAGTGAAGAAGAGATTAGAAGATAGAAGAAAAAAGATAGATAGATAGATGATAGAAGATAGATAGATGATAGAAGAGATAGATAGATAGATAGATAGATAGATAGATAGATAGATAGATAGATAGACAATAGACGACGATAGACGATAGACGATAGAAGATAGATAGATAGATAGATAGATAGATAGATAGATAGATAGACGACGATAGAAGATAGACGATAGACGATAGTAGATAGATAGATGATAGATAGATAGATAGATAGATAGATAGATAGATAGATAGACGATAGACGACGATAGAAGATAGACGATAGACGATAGTAGATAGATAGATAGATAGATAGATAGATAGATAGATAGATAGACGACGATAGAAGATAGACGATAGACGATAGTAGATAGATAGATAGATAGATAGATAGATAGATAGATAGATAGATAGATAGACGATAGACGACGATAGAAGATAGACGATAGACGATAGTAGATAGATAGATAGATAGATAGATAGATAGATAGATAGATAGATAGATAGATAGACGATAGACGACGATAGAAGATAGACGATAGACGATAGTAGATAGATAGATAGATAGATAGATAGATAGATAGATAGACGATAGACGACGATAGAAGATAGACGATAGACGATAGTAGATAGATAGATAGATAGATAGATAGATAGATAGATAGATAGATAGATAGATAGACGATAGACGACGATAGAAGATAGACGATAGACGATAGTAGATAGATAGATAGATAGATAGATAGATAGATAGATAGATAGATAGATAGATAGATAGACGATAGACGACGATAGAAGATAGACGATAGACGATAGTAGATAGATAGATAGATAGATAGATAGATAGATAGATAGATAGATAGATAGATAGACGATAGACGATAGACGATAGACGATAGACAATAGAGAATAGACAATAGATATAGAAGATAGATATAGATATAGATAGATAGATAGATAGATAGATAGATAGATAGATAGATAGATAGATAGATAGATAGATAGATAGATAGATAGATAGATAGATTAGGTAGATAAATGCACTTATTTGATTTTTATCCTGGTTCTGCTCATCATTTTAAACAAACTCTGCCACCTATCAAATCAAACCTGCCTAACTGATCTAGCTGTGAACCAAGCAGCTCTCTGGTGATCAACCGGTTATCCAGTTCTCAGTTGTTCCAGCTGAGATGGACCTTCTTTACCCCAACTAACCACCAACTTCCCCACCAACTACCATCCCAACTACCGCCAAATATGAGCAGCCATATTTCCTTGCTAGAACACAGAAAATGTGACTGCTCAAATTTCATCTGCCAGATAGTCAGAAGGAAGTAACTCCTCTGTTCTTTAACTGTCACCAGAGAGGCTTCTTAGACATCGTTCTGACCCAAGGAAACCAGCTAGGGAGAAGTTCATGGACAGAAGATTTTAAATCTGTGAAAAAGCAGTAAAATACCTAGAAAAATAGAACAACTGGGTGGAAACGGATATTGCCTGCTTACCTTCCCACGTCAGTGTCAACCAAATGTATTACTGACTTGATCTACTCTAGGAGTTTAATGCTGAAGGTTTCCTTTCCTTTCATTAGACATAATAATGTCGCTGTGATGTAGGCTGGGCTCAGAGAGTAAGTGATTGACACAAGGTCACTTGGGTTTTTGTCAAAGTTTCCTATCAATCAATCATATCAATATTGAGTCCCATCATGCTCACAAGAGATCTCAGTCCTGCCCATCTTGAATTCCATTGACTCTTATCTATTGCCACTTTGCTTTGACCATTTAGTAATTCAGATTTTTGTAGGGCACTTAAGCTTTCAGTAAACCTTTATATTCATTTGAACTGCCTGGATTTCCTGTGCTTGACACATATTAATCCATTGCTTGGGGTAAGGGCAGTAAAAAGGTTAGGGAGGCTATAACATCCATACAATTAAAATTATTCATAGATAATACCCTTTTATCACGTAGTTGTTCTACGTAATACAGGCATTCTTTCACTGATGACTTGAGGGACTCATATAGTATCAGGAAAACCTTACCCACAGTTAACTCCATGTGAAATAGAGCTCACACATCTAAAGCACTCTAAATCTCCTACTTTGGGATGGAAACCCATGCTCAAGGACAACTAACTTGAGGTTGGAGATGGGACCTCTGGGGTACTGAAACCTCTGGACTGATATTTTTGAAGTCCAGTTTGCTTCTATTTAGTCTCTTGTGTCTGAAATATGGATCCTCATAGGTGGAGGGAGACTGACATAAGTTTGGTCAGCTCACCTTGGAAGGTGAATAGGATTATGTGCCTAATAACCTGTGTTATCAGGTTATGAGAGGTGTCAAGGGAACAAGCTTTGGTATCCAAGTCTGCCACAAGATATGATTCCTCCTTGGGTCTCCACATTCTATATTCCCACCCAGATTTTCTCTTATGATTTCAGGGCAGCAAGCCTAGCTTGCATGGTTCATAAAATTAAAATAAAGGTAAAGGTTCACATCAAACATATGTGCTAATCGTTCCCGATTCTAGGGGGCGGTGCTCATCTCCATTACAAAGCTGAAGAGCCAGCGCTGTCCGAAGACATCTCCATAGTCCTGTGGTCAGCATGACTAAATGCCAAAGATGCACGGAATGCTGTTACCTTCCCACCAAAGGTGGTCCCTATTTTTCTACTTGCATTTTTTACATGCTTTCGAACTGCTAGGTTGGCAGAAGCTGGGACAAGTAATGGGAGCTTGCCCGGTTATGCAGGACTAGGGATTCGAACCGCTGAACTGCTGACCTTTCAATCGACAAGCTCAGCGTCTTAGCCACTGAGCCACCAAGTCCCTTTTAAAATTTAAATAGCATTCCATAAAACTGGATTTAGTTGAAATTTTGTTGTTCTGCAATACACGATGTTCAAGCAGTGAAGAAAGCCCACCCAGCAATGATAAATTCATACGAAACAGAATGGTATCTCATCACATGCACTTTTCAGAAATGAAATTAGTTTGTGTGGTGTGAAGTTAACTATGTTTTGGTATTTAGTTATTTCAGAATACTTCCTTCCCTACATTGGTGGAGAAAAACCACAGAATTCTTTAGTATGATTTAGCAATGGGATACCGTCAAACCAACACACAATATCACAGCATGCTAAAAAACAACATTCCACTAAAACTGTGAAGGTAATGATGATTATACCCAGAATCATAGCAAAGCTCTTCTTTTTCTTTTGAAAAAGAATTATAAATGCATTGATTGAAAAAAAAAAAGGAAATTAGTGCACAGAGATTGGAGCTACAACTAATAAGCCTAACAAATAGTTGCTAAACTTCATAAATAAATCTTAAATCATATTTATTACGTAGATCTAATATTATTTCTTAGGCATCACTAATAGCCCAACTGAATTTTGTTTGTAATAAATATAAGTTTTCTAAGTTAGGGATAAAAAATAGTTTTTCAACAGTTACATTTTTATTTGTAATGAATACTACTAATTCTAAGTTTAATGAAAAAGTGGGGAATCATCTCCCCTTATTTTTAAACATTATTATTACTTAGCATTAGTATTAGGATTTTTTTCCCCTTCATTGTTTTATAAATTTGCTAATTGCTGCTAAGAGTATTACATCAAACCCGAGCCAAGAGAATTTAAACAGTCTCTTAACTCCTTAATAAACCTAAATTCACAGTACTTTTTTTTCCCTCCTAAAATCTGATTTTTCAGATTAATGACTGAACAACCTTGTCCAGGAAAAAAGAAAGGATGAATCTGTTGTGGGTTCAGCAGGACAATTATATGCTTAACATAAAATATACTCCCTGAAGTTTTTAGTGTATTGCTTTATAATGATTCAGTGGTCGTGGTTTTAATCCCTGATCTTAACAGGTCTGATAAAAAGATCCTGAATGATTTCCAACTTTCCAAGTGGAAACAATTTGTTTGGAGTTTTGTGTTATTCTTCTGTTTAAAAGTTCTTTAGCCCAAGGAGGGACATAATTATATCACATCTAATTAATTTGTCTCAAAACGTATTGATTTTTTTTTGGGGTGGAAGTTTGAACTGGGCACCGGATATATTTTTCATTATGAAATCTGCACACACACAAAAAATAAGCTTTAATTCTATTTTTTTAAAAACAAGGAAGCAGCTCCGTAAAGGAGAAAGGTGGCATATTTTGTTGGAGACGACTGGGGGAAAAAAAAAGAAGAAAAAAGAAACTCACGAAATAGCAACCCAGCGACTGGAATAGAGACTTTCCCAAAGTGAGGCTGCTCTCTGGCTTCTTCACCCTCCAATTTAGAATCTGCTCACAGTACTGCAGCTTAACCAAAAAGGATTAACTCTCATATCCAACTGAGAACAGAGATAATTCTCAGTAATTGGTAAAAAATGAAGATGAATGGGGCTGAGCGATAAGGCGCAATTAGCTCATCAGCCGTTACAGCTGTGCACTCAATCCGGATCCATCTCTGGAGTCTCGGCCCCTTTTAAAGAACCAAGGCAGGAGATACACAGGACACCTTCCATAACCCCCCCAGCCCCCCCATAACCCACCCGCACTCACCAAAAGAAAAACCTGGGGGGGCGGGCTCTTTGCCCCTCATCCTCCCCTCTCCATCTCCTCCCCTCTCGGAAAGATGACACCTGTCATAGCATTCAGCATAAATTGCTCCCTCTCCTAGGACCCAAGTCTACCATTCGTCTTCTTTCTAAACTTCAGAAGGTGGGAGGGGGTGGGAAAGAAGCCTCAACCAAATGACTACTGTAGACAATCTTAAATTCCCTGTCAATCGTTTCATTACGGCAGCATCATCTGTTTGAAAATATAAGCAATTCCCTCATCTAATTATAGAGAGGATTTGAGGTTCATTAACATTGCCAAGAACAGATTCAGATGTGCAATCGCAAGAGCTGAGTTCCTGCCTGGCCAGCATGTGTTCTTTCTGTTTTCTCAAGGACTTGAGACTTTTTTTTTTTTAATTTTCTTCCCCCCCCCTTTTTTTTTTCTCCTTTCCTGGAGCCATAAAATTAATTCTTCCTTCTAAAAAGAAAAAAAGAAATTACAGATTGTGAAATTGAATTAGAACCTGAGATTTTCCTATTGGGCATGATCAAAAAGAACATCCGAAATGACATAAAATACCTAATACTTCATATAATCACGGCGGCAAGATTAGCACTAGCACAATTCTGGAAAAACGATCGACTGCCAACGGATCAGGAATTAATACAAAAAATATATACATGCGCAGAGATGGATAGACTAACTTTAGAGTTACAGGATAAGGAGGACTCTAAATATTATGAAACATGGAATAGATGGTACCAATGGATAAATCAGAGGAAAGGAAATGGGTAGAGATGAAATTTAGAAGAAATTAATATAACAAAAAACAGCACTGTCAGAGGTATAGAATATGGAATACTTCATTGTATGTTTGTATATATGTACATATAATACATATAATATATTTATATAGAATAATGGAAATTAGTTAATAGGTGACGTTTATGTACTGTATATGTAAATTTGTTTCTCAATTGTGAGAAACTTGTATGTTTTTAAATGTTTTCTTTTCTTTTAAACAATAAAGTTTAATTTATAAAAAAAGAAAAAAGAAAAACAAGCCTGCAAAACGAGGGGAAAAAAATATGAAATGATTGCATTTAATTCTCTTTCTGGAGGTGGTTCGTTTAAGCAAATCTTTTTTTTTTTTTGTTTCCCCTAAGTGCTTCTGCTCTTCTAAAAAGCAAGAAACAAATGTGGTTTTTTTTTTAAAAAAAAATGTGTGTGTTTGTATGTGTTTATCTCGGGCAACAGATCTGGACTTATCATAAACAGAGCTCTTTACTTTTGGGAATACTGTACATTGGTGCAGATAAAAGGAAGTCTACTGTGTCAAAAGGCACCCTGTGTTTTCAACACATCTTGTGGTTGTTATGCATTATTCTAAGTCAATATGACGTTTCCTAACGGTGTTTAGAAAAGGAGAACACTCCAGTCTCTGGGATTGCTTCATTTCCTTCGAGAAATAATAGCAAGAAGTTTTTTGGGTTTTTTTTTGTTTGGAAAAAAGTATAATTGCAGTTCAAACAATGACATTTGTTTTTTGGAACATCTGTTTTGAGATCATATTATAAATGAACTCATTTCCGACCTTCAAGTCATTTACTATTGTTGATCGTTGTTTACAAGACATATGTAGTTCACCCCATTAGGTAATGGCAAAAATTCTTTTCAGATCCTTGGAGAATGGCTTAGAATATTTTCACAATATTTTTCTGACATTAATGGCTAGAACAGGAACATAGATAAGACCCATGCCACAGCAATTGGCTAAATCTCTTTTTTTCCCCAAGTTAGACATTTCCTTGTTTTTTTTTTTTTCAATCATTCCCCCCCCACTCCAAAGTAAGCTATATTTTTGATATTACGTAAAATGCCTTTTTTTTTAAGTAGAATTAAATGTTCTGCAGGCCTTTGGAAGGAGAAATTATTATATCTACTAGGAACAAAAAGTTCAAAGATATACAGTAGTGGCCAAAATTGTGGAAACCTTTTGGGAAAAGTGTATTTTTGAGGTTTGATGGCTAATAACACCACATTTTAATTTGGAGTTTCAAGATAATCATATTCCACTGCTGGAATGGCCTGGGAATAGCCCAGACCTTAACCCAATTGAAAATCTAGGGAGCCCACTAAAGAAACTTGTTAGTCCGAAGTGACCCAGTTAACCCAGTTAATAGAAGCCATCATTCAATCTTGGTTTCACATTATAACAGCTGCAGAACTATAAGACTTGGTTCACTCCATGGGAAAACATTGTAAAGCCGCAATCCATGCTAAAGGTTACCCAACTAAGTATTAACTGACATGGTGATAATTTTTGTATATTTCATTTTTTCTACCTGTTTCACGTTTCTTCTTTATACTGTAACTGCTATTCTAATAGCAAATCCTTCATAAAAGTTATTGCATTACATTCTTGATTAAATTATCTTTCCATTGATATATAATTTTATGGTATGACTCTCCAAAAAAAGTGGTGTTATTAACTAGTTTTAGAAAATACACTTTTCCCAAAAGGTTTCCACAATTTTGGCCACTATTGTAGTCTTGTAGATTAAGTATCAGGGATGGTTAGGACAGTATTCCTGGAGAGATCCTCCAAGGTGAAGCAAAGAAGTCTATGCACAAGAAGTTGACAATCACAGCTACAGTATGAGGTCTTGTGAATGTTAGCATTTATGGAGTGTTGCTCAGGACCTGGGTACTTGCGGGACCGCCTACTACCACCAATAGCCTCCCACCGGCTGGTACGCTCTCATAGAGAGGGGCTCCTCCAGGTGCCGTCGGCCAAACAATGTCGACTGGCGGCCCCCAGGGGGAGAGCCTTCTCTGTGGGGGCACCTACTATCTGGAACGAGCTCCCCCCGGAGATACGGAGGATCCCGGATCTACGCACCTTCCGCCGCGCTCTAAAGACCTTTTTATTTCACCAGGCGGGCCTGGCCTAACTTTCTCCCTCTTTTTAAACAATTTTAATGTTTTAATGTTTTAATATTTTTAATATCTTTTAATTTTCAAAGTTTAAATCTGTTTTAAATTGATTGGGGTTTTAATCTGTCTGGGCCAAATTATTTAATTCAATTTTATTTCTGTTTTTTAAATTTTGTATGTATGTATTTTATTGTTGGCTGTTCACTGCCCTGAGTCCTTCAGGAGAAGGGCGGTATACAAATTAAATAAAAGTAAAAAAGTAAAAGTAAAAGTTAGCTTAAGATGTATGACAGTCTAATAAAGATGAGTCTATCTCAAATAGTGATAGTCTGTCAACCCCACCAGGTAGATCAGATCAGGAATTAAGATTTTTTGTTGTTGTTGCTTTGTTAGTTGCTTTGATTGTGGATCTTGTCTATCTCCACCAAAGGTCATCTCCCTCTCTATACAGCCCAATATAAGAAGCAACTTGAATCTGAATTGGTTCTCTGACAGAGGTGATCTGTGGCTAGAGAAATCAAGATAGATCAATAACTGTTCATATTGGTCCTAAAAAAATGGAGAATGTACCATAGGTGCTTTTTCAAAAAGCAACTGGACTCTGTTTTTCCTTGAAGATGTTTCGCTTCTCATCCAAGAAGCTTCTTCAGGTCATGGCTTCCAAGAAGCTTCTTCATTCAGTTGAGTTCTTGGATGAGAAGCGAAACATCGTCAAGGAAAAATTAAGAGCCTTGATGGTACAGTGGTCTAAGCACCCTGTTATTAACACAGCTGCCTGCAATTACTGCTGGTTCGAATCTCTCCAAGGCTCAAGGTTGACTCAGCCTTCCATCCTTTCTAAGGTAGGTGAAATGAGGACCCAGTTTGTGTGGGCAATAAGCTGACTTTGTATAAACATACAAAAGTATGAAGGCTATTGCTTAACTCATTGTAAGCCGCCCTGAGTCTCCAGAGAAGGGCGGCATATAAATCAAATTAAAAAAAAAGAAAAAGTCCAGTTGCCTTTTGAAAAAGCACCTTTGGGACAACCATGATCTGGATGACTGAGAATCTCCATAGACCAGGGATGGGCAAATGTAGCTCTTTTACAACCTGTGGACTTCAACTCCCAGAATTCCTGAGACAGGTTGTAAAAGAGCCACATTTGCCCACCCCTGCCATAGACAAATGGAGAATGTGTCACAACCTTCCACTCCAGAAAGCAGATATATCTGGAGAATACTCTCTCTCTCTCTTTCTCTTTCTCTCCCTCTCTCATAATTTTCTTGTAGTCCTAGCTCAGAGTTCTACCAGAATCATAGTATCCTTCAAGGGTGGTTAAATGAGTAGGTCATCTAGTCTTAGTGGACAACCAGTTAAACATGAGTCAGCAGTGTGCGGCGGCAGCCAAAAAAAGCCAATGCAATCCTAATTTGCATTAACAGAGGGATATAATGAAGATCAAGTGAGTTACTACTACCACTGTATAAAGCCTTAGTAAGACCACACCTAGAATATTGCATCCAGTTTTGGTCACCACAGTATTAAAAAGATGTTCACTCTAGAAAGAGTGCAGAGAGCAACCAGGATGATTAGGGGACTGGAGACTAAAACATATGAAGAACGGTTACAAGAACTGGGCATGGCTAGTCTAGTGAAGAGAAGGACCAGGGGAACAGGGGTGAAATACTCCCGGTTCGGACCAGATCATCAGAGGCTGGTTTTTTTTACTTTTAAAAGCATTTTTTCTACAACCTCTTCAGCTGAAAAAATGCTTTTAAAAGAAAAAAAAAGCCTCTGATGATCTTGTGAATCAGCTGGGATCGTCAGAGGCTTTTAAAAGCATTTTTTCTACAACCTCTTCGGTCGAAGAGGTTGTAGGAAAAAAATGCCTTTAAAAGCCTCTGGCGATCCCAGCTGAGTTGCCTGATCGTCAGAGGCTTCTGAAAGCATTTTTTTCTGCAACCTCTTAACGTTGTAGAAAAAATGCTTTTAAAAGTAAAAAAAAAAGTTGGCCATGCCCACCCAGTCACATTACCACCACCACCACTCCCCATCAAGCCACATCCACAGAACCAATAGTAACAAATTTTAGATTTCACCCCTGCAGGGGAAACATGATAGCAGTCTTCCAATATTTGAGGGGCTGCCACAGAAAGGAAAGGGTCAAGCTATTTTCCAAGGCACCCAAAGGCCAGACAAGGAATAATGGATGGAAATTGATCAAGGAGGGATTCAACCTGGAAATAAGGAGGAATTTTCTGACAGTGAGAACAATCAACCAATGGAACAGAAGTTGCCTTCGGAAGTTGTGGGGGTTTCATCCCTCGAGGCCTTCAAGAAGAGACTGGACTGCCATTTGTCAGAAATAGTGTAGGGTCTCCTGCTTGGGCGGGGGGGGTTGGACTAAATGACCTACAAGGTCCCTTCCAACTCTGTTAAACTGTTAAAATCTACACCATTCCCTCTGAACAAAAGTGTAGAGCTTCCAAGGTCCCATGGTCTTCTGGGCAATGGAGGGCAAGGAAGGAGGGGTTAATGCCCGAAGCACAGATGGCGGATGGCTTGCTGTGAGCAGTTTGAAGAGAGGTAAGAATCCATCTGCACGCTTACTTGATGGCGCTGATGACAGATGAGAAAGCCTATATCTCTGTCACCAGTACAAAGACAGTCATCAGAACGCTGGAAATAGGGCATTCTCCACAGGGAAGCGATCAACGATCAGTCTGCATCTAGTTCACAAAACCCTTTTGTGTCTCAGACAGTCCCCCAGGGCATGCCATGGAAATTTAGTAACAAATCACTGACCATCAGCAGTGTGATTTTATGCTGGTTCCAACAGGAAAGGAAAAAGAAAAATAAAAGAAAGAAAAAGAAAGAAAGAATAAGCTCTTTTATGTCTTTAGATAGGCAGACAGAGAGACAACGTCTTTTCCTAAAAACGTATTTTTAGAAACCCAAACCACCATTCCTTTTAGTAAGGTGACCAATCGTCCTTCTTTAGGGAGGACCGTCCTTCTTTTTGTAAGTTCTGTCCTCTCTCAAAAAGTGTCCTCCTACAGGTCCTCTTTTTCGATATTTGAAGACTAATCTGTAAATCTCCGTATTCGATCGATGCCGATCCGATCTGTTGCGGGTGATGTGACGTATTTGTATTTGACATGACGATTCGTCAAGGCTCGGTACAGTGCAGCGGGACACAATTATGAGACCCATGCGCTCTGCACAGGATAATTGTTTTGAGAGAGTGTGCCATGCCCAAGTGGCTTTGTTTACTTCTTACCGAAACACGACACAACACACAGGTACCTTGTCCTCCTTCTCATTGTAAAAAAGTTGGTCACCTTACTTTTAGGATATCGTGAGATCATTGACTACGTACACAAATGTCGCCCAATGCTACAGTTTCATCTATCTGCTTTGCCCTCTTTGGATAAAACATTCTTTGGTTTGCACGAATGTTATTGCGTTAAGGGATGCAGAAGACATGTAACTGAGATTCACTACTAGCGGATCATGTTACATCGGAGAGTTTTCTGCTTGTTTACCTTGAGGAAGCAAACAAGTTAAATAGAGTTCATTTGGGAATTACGAGATGTTAGGGATGTTTAGGATTTAAACCATAGATGTTGCCTTCCAGAAGGGTCGTAGTCCTGGAAAAATAAATAAATTGGAAAGTAATTCAGCCTTCAGCCTTTCCCTCTGTGGCATGGCTGTTGGAAAAGATGGCAAGGCCTCTAAGTTAAGGTAGTCTGGGATAAAATTGATTATTTGAATCCAACCCAGTCTAGATTCTGGATTTAGTTAGCGTGGTCCATGAGTAAAAGCAGGATTTCAAGGAGAAGACATTCTCCATATCATGTGTTCTACAGCATCACTTAATGGCCACATATATCAAACTGACAATTGTACTTTTCTGGAAAGATGAGATTTAAGAAGAATGTCAGCAGGCACAAATATCTTTCTTGGGGTGGGGGGAGGGGCTCCAGATGATTTTGTCGGAATCTACTGAAACCATTCAAATCCACACGTGACTCCCACGTCTCAGGTTGTCTTACTTTAAACCTGCCTTTCCTATTAAATCTGAATAGATTCCTATGGAATATTTAAACTTCACTATTGCAATGTCTAAAATTTAGGGCTTCCTTTAAGATGGCCAGATCCGGCCCATGGGGTGCTTAGACCTGGGTCGTGGGGCTGCCCTGGAAACAGTGAAGGACGAGTCTGTGGTGCCTGTGGCAGCGAAAACAGAGCTCAGGAGGGCCCCGTGTGGCCCTCCGAATTCCTTTTTCACTGGCAGGGGGTTGCAGGAGGCTGTCACAGCCGAAAATGGAGCTGGGGAGGCCATTTTTGCTCGCAGAGCGCTCGGACCACCACAGGCGCCCCGACAGGAGTGACATCTAGGTGGCCATGCCCACACTGGCCACTGCCCCCCCCCCCGAGGTCAAACGCAACCCTGATGCGGCCCTCAATGAAATCGAGTTTGACACCCCTGGCTTAAAAGACAAGATTCTAATTAGTTTATGGGAGATCAGGACTCAGTAAGTATTCAGTAGAATGCCTCCTCTGATATCTCCATGTCAAACTGAAAGCACTCTTGCTATCTTGATCTGTGGGATCTTGTTCCTTGTGAATATCAGCTTCTGGTGTCCTGCTCATGTATTTGCTGGTACGATCAATTAGGTCAGGATTTTTTTCAACGGTCGTTCTAAATTATGGAAATTGCTGGTCTTACAAAATTACTGTTCATTGTAGTCCACCCCAACCATGGCTGTCTTGCCACAGGTTTTTGAGCTGGTTTACATATATTATAGAACTTTGGAAGGTGGTGATGGAGTACAAGGCTTCTTTCTGATGCTTTAATCATGCTAATACCATGTTTTATTCTGGACAACACTTTCTGATTAGCCCAAAAATCTGCCTATCAAATAATAATGAATCATAAAACCCCAAAAGCCAATGATGATTGAGTCTTTCCCTTAATGAAAAGAATCATACTGGGGAAAAAAAAATCATCCCAGAAGTGTTCATAAAAAAACAATTATCAAGTTCAATGTTACTTTTTTTTTAGAAGGTATATTATGGAAATAGATTTTTTTTTTTTACTGAGAATAGTGTGGTGAGAGAGCTAGAAAACTTTTCTAAACTTTCCTGACCTGTTCTTCGATGCACTGCTTTCTTTCTTTCTTTCTTTCTTTCTTTCTTTCTTTCTTTCTTTCTTTCTTTCTTTCTTTCTTTCTTTCTTTCTTTCTCTCTCTCTCCTTCCTTCCTTCCTTCCTTCTTTCCTTCCATCCTTCCTTCCTTTCCTTCCTTCCTTCTTCCTTTTTCTTTCTTTCTTTCTTTTTCTTTCTTTCCTTCCTTCCTTTATCTTTCTTCCTTCCTTCCATCCCTTCCTTCCTTCCTTCCTTCCTTCCTTCCTTCCTTCCTTCTTTTTCTTTCTTTCTTTTTCTTTCTTCCTTTCCTTTCCTTTCCTTTCCTTTCTTCTTCCTTCCTTCCTTCCTTCCTTCCTTCCTTCCTTCCTTCCTTCCTTCCTTTCTCTTAACAGGAATTGCACTCTTAGATATTGGCTGTGATTAGCATAATATCTTCTCCCTGTGGGTGGAACATCAGTGTCTACAAATGAAAATAAAGAGACAGACCTCTCTGAAGCTTCCTAGAAGAGGAATCCATGAAATTGATGCATTCTTACTTTTTTTTTTCTCAAGGAATCCCATTGCCTTCACTCTAGAATGACCCAGATGTAGAGACCACTGCTGGCAGCAGCATAAAATTATTCATTTTTACAGCAATTTCAAGGAACGAACCTCTATGAGGGTTATGCTTGATAATCAAAATGGCCACGTTCTCAGGGCAAAGACAGCATTGAGAAAGCCACCTCCACTAGAAGGCACAAGGCAGAGGATCTGAAGATTTTCTTAGGCCTGCCTATGCAGATCCGTGCAACAACTAAACGTGGTTGGCACAAACCATTGAAACAAAGTGGTTGTGTTCCCACACCTGTGGCAATAACATGTCTTGCAAAATAGAATGGCCACGCTTGGCCCTCGTCATCTTGGCCCTCAAAATTTAAATTTAGACACAGGGTTATCACAACCATGAGTAGTGTGGTGGCCTAGAAGTGGAGCTCTCGCCTCACAATCAGGAGGCTGTGAGTTCGATCCTAGGTAGAGGCAGATATTTCTTTCTCTGGGCACAATGAGAATATATCTGCTGAACAAAACTCTGCATTGGCAACAGGAAGGGCATCTGGCCAGTAAATATTCTGCTAACTCCATTCATCTACCCTACCCTACCCTACCCTACCCTACCCTACCCTACCCTACCCTACCCTACCCTACCCTATTCTATTCTATTCTATTCTATTCTATTCTATTCTATTCTATTCTATTCTATTCTATTCTATTCTATTCTATTCTATTCTATTCTATTCTTCTACTCTACCCTACCCTACCCTACCCTACCCTATCCTACCCTACCCTACCCTACCCTACCCTACCCTACCCTACCCTACCCTACCCTACTCTACTCTATTACAACCAATGTGGCAAACCCTTTGCACTGCTTATTCCTTTCTCTTTTAGTATTAAACTGACTACGGGCCTCACAGTTTCTAGATTGTAATTTTACTATAGTGAGACCAGGTATAATTGACAGACTGGATTTTATCATAGACATTAACTGTTATGTGTTATTTTATTCTAGAATTTTTAATGGGATAGTCACTTTTTTTGCGTGTGGTTTTTATTTGGTCTGGTCTCCGTTCCGTGACTGTAATCAACTGAATTGAATCGTTTATCTGTTATGCGTTCTGTTCTGTTCAGTTATTTTACTCTAGAATTTTTAATTGGATGTTCACTTTTTTTGTGTGTGGTTTTTATTTGCTCTGGCCTCTGACTATAATAAACTGGATTGACTTGAATTGAATTGTATGCAATGTTTGCAATGCTGCCTTGACTTTAAACCACTGAGCTAAAATAATTTATTTCTACTCGGGGCTGTGGGAGAAGTTGCCACTAAAAAGAATCCTAGACATTTTTCCTTCTTATCTGCAGGGCTGCTGGTATCAGCCAAGCTGTCACAGGGCCGTGCCTGATATAAACAAGAGATTGCAGAGACATCTGAGTAATCAATATGAAGAAGGCTACAGTATGGAAGCTACTAGGCTGCATATCATCCGTCTCTGCATCTATTTCTATGACCAAATGAAGCATTAATTCAAATCATAAATCTATGGTGATTTAAAACTGGGAATGAGCACCTGCCTGCTTTAATGATTTATTTTGTACATTTCAGTAAGCAGGAGATTTGTCCATATGAAATGACAGGTCACCTTCAGATGCCAGGACCAGACTGTTTATCACCATATAGACGAGCATCTCATCTTAGCAAATAAATATTAAACTAAAAAGAATCCGATGAATTGTGGAAAGGAGAGAGCAAGTATTATAGTCCTATATTTCACCGTGCCTGCCTGCAGAGCTTCCACACGTTAGAGAAATGCATATGAAAGATTGGTTATTATTGGCAATTACCCCATTTAGACCAAGGTTTCTATTATTATTATTTTTTTTTAAGAGTACCTTTATTAAGAGATAACAAATTCAATACATTGTTATAGAGAGCCAGAATACCGCAGTGGTTAAAATGCTCCCCAAGGGACGGGGGATTTAAATCTACCTCCAGCCACACAGAAGGTCACCGGTGACCTTCTCACTGCTCTGCTAACCTCAGAAGTTCATCGAAAGTGCTGAAAAATCACACAAGCACGGAGCAGGTGAATGCACGCGAAGAAGCCCAAGAGAGGAGAAGCTGACAATTAGGAATCTTGAATGATTAATTTGAAACAGCCCAAAAATATCTGGAGATGTCTCTATCTTCCCCTTCCTAAATATGTCACTATTCAGACTTCCTGGCTCCCAGAAGCATCTTTTTTTTTGGAACCAAATTTCATCCAACGTTCATCGAACACTAGAGGAATTTTTATCTCTACCAGGTTTCATGTTCCTTAAAGGGCTGTCAGAATCACAGAGAGGGAAGAAACTTTGAAGGGCACAACATGGGCTGTATCTCCTAACTGAATTTTATTTCCATTCTTGATTCAACAATATCGATGGTGTTTTAATTTCTTCTTTAATTTCAGAACTCCAATGCAAGTTTTCTGTTCAGACTTTTAGAAGAAGAAAAAAAAAACACACTCCCCTCCAGGATGTTTATAGACAAAGAGAGATGTCAGAAGCAGGGGTGAGCTGCTAGGGGTTCGTAGGGGTTCGGGAGAACCTCTAGCTAAGATTCTGTGCAGTTCGGAAATCCCAAATCCCACTCCTGGCTCGCCCCGCCCACACCACCCTGCCCCTCCCAGGAGTCCCCACACAGCCCATTTTGGATGTAGGTAAGTGCAGGGTGCATGTGGAGGATCAGGAAGGGCAAACAACAGGCCTACTGGAAGTTCGGGAAGGCCGGAAATGGGCCCGTTTCCAGCCTCTAGAGGGCCTCCAGAGCCTGGGGAAGCTGTTTTCACCCTCTTGGAGGCTCGAGGAAAGCCTCCGGAGCCTGGGCAACCCCCCCCCCCCCACCGTAGTGCAGGAGGCCGACTAGGCCATGTCCACCATGGTCACACCCACCCAGCAACCAGGAAGAGAACCCCTTGCTAAAATTTTTGAAGCCCACCCCTGGTTAGAAGTATCATGGTCCTTGAATTCAAAATTATGATGGTGTTGAAAGAAATTTATTTATGACTGCTCCTCACAGTTAAGACTGTTGCAGGTGAACAAAATTTGGGCGCCTGGCAATTGGCATGTGCTTTTACAAGGATTGCAGCATTCCTGGCTCCAATGATTGCCCTTGTGACCTTCCCAGCCAGCTTCCGACAAGCAAAGTCAATGGGGGAAGTTGGGTTTGTTTAATAACCGTGTGGTTCACTTAACGCCTCCTGGAAAGAAATAGTAATAAAATTGGGGGCAACTCATTTCACAGCCACAAGCTTAGCGATGGAAGCTCCAGTCCCAATTGTGGTGGTATGTCTGCTCAATTGGTGGACTTTCTGTAAAGGTCAGAGGTATCAAGTTTTGAGATGGCTCTGGACCCACAATTCTTCCGCCATTCCAGTTCTACCCTTTATGTAGCCTTTCATAAGGAAAACTGGACTTCAACAACAGCTGGATTTCAATTTCCATCTGAACATGCTCCACTGTTGAGCTGAACTTACTATAAGAAAGTGTTTCCCAACACTGAACCAGAATGCATGATATGCTTCTAGGTCCCCATTACTATTTGCATAATACAGTTGGCAAGACTTCAGATTCTAAGGCCAAAAAAAAAAAAAAAGGTTTCAGGAGACAGAGGAGAATTCACACAGCATCTGTGGAAGCTCCTTAAAGCAGTTGAATGCCCTTGCAGCTGCATCCTCATTCTGGCAAAAGACCCATTTATGGATTGATGCTTACAATGACAAGAGTAACTCAGAGTTGAGTTGAGGTCCATTATTATGATTTATTCCCAGGACTACTGGAGGAATGGGACCACCATATAAGCATATCATGCTTATAAGAATGACTTCATTATGCAAGTTGCAAAGGAATATAAAATAATACAGGACAGTCTAATAGAAACTATGATGTAGTTTGAGCAGGTAGAGTGAATGGACTTCAAGAAGCTTAAATCATGAAGACCCAAAGGTGATTTTTCAAGAGGTTTTCTGGTACCAGAAAGTCCAGTTGCCTCTTGAAAAAGCACCTTTGAGACAACCATGACCTGGATGACTGAGAATCTCCATAGACATAAAGCATGAAGACATGAAACATGAAGTCTCCTTCAAGTTGTGTTCTACTCCTGGTGATTATTACACTGTTGTTGGTTTTTTTGGCCAAGGTACAAAAGAGATTCACTGCTCATGTTTCTCAAGGTGCTTTTTGCAACCTCCCACTTGGGTCTACAGGGTTGGAATGTCTTGATAAGTCTCCCATCCAAATACAAACCAGAACTAACCCTGCTTTACCTCCTGAAGGCCAGCCAAGGTCAACTAAGTGATGTCTTCTGATCAATTAAAAAGCTAGAATGGAAGTTGCCTCTCCTGAACAATAATATTTACATAAATAGCCTTTCTAAGAACATCTCCAAGTAGTGATGGAGGTTTTATACCTGTCCCTGAATTCAACTTTATTTTGAATAGATGTATCCCCACCTGTCACCAAAAAAGATCAATCTATGCTCATTCAGTTTTATCTTTTAAGTCTTTCAGTAGGACCTTTGTCCAACAATTTAATTAAGACTGGAATTTGACCAGGAGTAAACACCAGAGCTTTGCCTTCCTTCCAAAAAAAGTCACTGGCACCATGCAGGATGGTGAAACCTTGGGCAAGGTAGTATTATCCTATGGGATACTATTTAATAAGGCTAAAAACTGACAAGACTTTTCTGGCACCTTGTGTGATGTCTGGCATCTTTCAGGTTGGCAATCTTGCTCAAAAAGAGACCTTGTGAGATTTCTCACACACACACACACACACACACACACACACACACACACACACAGAGTGTTTTTCTGTCGAAACACCTAGTCTGCACCAATACGGGAGGGAGCATACTGCTTCCCTTTCACCTTTCAGCTCCAATCCAGGAGCCCTCAAGCAGTTGCTATCCAATATTGGGGTAGACCAGGTGCTTCAACAGAAAAAAAAAAACACAGAAATGAAATTAAGATTAAATGTGTAAAAATTTGGTTCTTTTTAAGGGAAAAGAAACATGTGTCATATATTGATATCTTGAAGATTTTGGGAGCACGAAAGGATTTTAACTGACCGAAACACTGTCTGTAATTGTTTGAAAGGATGATGTTTTTATGTTGTTTTTGTTTGAAAAAAATAAATAAAAAAAAAACAGAAAAAAAAAACACTTAATCTATCCCCTGGCTCAGCTGATAAAGGGAGAAGAACTTGTGGCTCAGAGGTTACTACAACTGCTTAATCTGCAGGCAGCCCAAGTTCGAATCCGAGTAAGGGTATGGCTAGCTGATGAGAGCTAAATAGCTTGAAATAGATCTATATTAGTCTCCCTTTATTTATCAGCAAATATAAATTTGATACAAAATAGTTTGTCATGATAGCGACTGCCTGAGGGCTCCTGGATTGAAGCTGAATGTCTAAAGAGGCATTCTTTTCTAACTTATTAAGTGGCGACTCCATGTTTTTTCTCCTAGTGAAGCAAATGGTTCTTCCTTTTCACACCTACAGGGCAGCCAAGACTTGCTTACAAAGCAGATGGAAGGTATTTCATGTCGGCTTACACATTACAAAATACAGAATTGGAAGGACCTTGGAGGTCTTCTAGTCCAACCCCCTGGACCAATAGGAGACTCTATAACATTCTGGACAAATGGTTGCCCAATCTCTTGTTAAAAACCTCTAGTGATGGAGCACCCAACATTTCTGGAGGCAAGTTGTTCCACTGAATAATTGTTCTAACTGTCAGGAGATTTCTCCTTAGTTCTAGGTCAATTCTATCCTTGATTACTTTCCACCCATTGCTTCTTCTTCTACCTTTGGTTGCTTTGGAGAATAGGTTGACCCCCCTCTTCTTTGTGGCAGCCCTGAGATATTGGAACACTGCTATTTTGTCACTCCTAGTTCTTCTTTTCACTAGACTAGACATACCGAGTTCCTCTGTCAGCACTTCAATCTGCATTTACTCTAGTGCTGACATAAGAAGGAGAAGCGGAGGCATCTGGAAAGGGACGTTTGACTTTTCACCTACTTATTTTCCCTGGAGATAATATCCCCTAGGAGATGGGATGGGAGGGGGGAAATTCCTTTGAGCTGGAGCAGTAGATTAGGGGTAGAGTGACTTGGAAGATGGCCAATGAGTGCAGAGGAGTGGGGAACGGAAAGGGAGGGTTTTGGGTCTGGAAGTCAGTGTTGGCTGCGATGGAGTCGGACTTTGAATGTCGTGCTTAATAAATGGGAGTTTTCTTCAAAGACTTTGTTTGAAATGCAATTTATTTGAGACGACCTCGAAACCTGACATCCTCATTCTTCATGTTTTTTAGCCTCCAGACCCCTAACCATCTTTGTTGCTCTTCTCTGCATATGGGGCACAGCACCCCTTTTCAATCCTAGACATATACAGCGAGACCCACATTCATCATATGCATATTTCCCCATCATCTCTCCATATCCCACAAAATATAAAATACTTATTGATAAAGAAAACTACTCTACTTAATATTATGACTTTGGTCTCTGACTAGAATCCAAATACTTTCTAACAGTCCTCCACAATAAAACACAATGTGTTTTAAGCAACTGTTTTTGTTCTGCAGGTTAGAAAAAAACAGTAGATGCTTTTCACTCCTTTTCATTTCTTCGTTGATTAAAGAAAGTTGAACTAAACATCTTAAGTTTCCATCCTTGCCTTTTCCCTCATGTTTAAGTAATTTTTTGGGGGAATGTTGTTAGTTGTCCTTGTTCCTTCACCCATCCCCGAGGCTAGGCATGTTATGGCAATTTTGTTCAGTCGACCTGTAGCATTTTCTATGGCTGAAATATTAACAGCAAAGAGGGAAAAAATTGCTTGAAATCTGCTGACATGGGCATATGTGCTCCTTTTGTTCCTGGATAGGAGTTAAATAATAAATATGTACAGGGAGATCCAGAACAAAAAAGTTGTCAAGCTGTCACCCTTAAGAATAACCTCAAAAATTTGCAGAATAGAAAAAGTATATATTAGATTGTCATCTCTGGTTTACGTCTATGCAACCTCTGCCTTGAACAGCAGTTAAACAGGATTCAAATTCAGCTTTCCGTTCACTCACTAATTTATCTCAGAGAGCAGAAAGCACCCATTAGAAAGAAATGCCCTTAAAAGTCAATGGTCATTAAAGGAATATTTAAGAAAAAGAAATTGACTGCATGGAGAAGCCACATCTTGTGAATCCCACAATTTAGGAGACCAAAAGTGTTTGTCAAAATTTCCAAATATGAAACACGGAGTGGGAAAAACAACAACATAATTCTAGGCGCCCGTATGATCAAAATAGCCACTAATTCAATTTTGTTCAGTCAACCTGGAGCATTTAGGATAGGCAGGACTTGTTCAGCTGACCTGGGATTTAAACAGGCAGGATTTTGTCTTCTACAAACAGAATCTGAATTCTATATTTTAATTGGTCCAGTTTAACTCAATTTAACAGGAACAATGAATCCCACATTTTTTAAAAAATGTTACCCTGGAAATAAATAAGCTGTTGATTATTTCCATAGGATGGATGGATGGATGTTCTGACAGCTTTACTGAACAGTGCATTTTCAGGTAGTATATTTAGAGTGTGTTAATGTGGGGAAAAAAAACTTGGAAAAATAACAGTATTTAAAAAAAAAAACAGGCTGAAAGGAAAACAAAGAAAAAGAAATTAAGCTGTAATTTTCTCCTGCCTTTTTAAAAGCAAGGATCTTTGTAACAAGTCTCTTTCCGATCAGAAACTTCTGCTTTCAAAAGTTTTATTAGTTGATCAAAATATCAAATAAAGACGTACAAAGAAAATAAGAGACAAAAAGGGCAAGAGAGAAAAGTGTAGGAGGAAGTGAAGGAGGAAAGGAAAAGAAAAGCATTGATTTCTGACTCCTTTTGGTGCAGTAGAAGAAGGTAATAGGATAAAACTCAACTTTTTGCTTTTTACAAAAAAACCTGTCTAATTGGCAAAACCCAAAATCAAAGTTTTATATTTTTTTTCCATCTCAAGAACAAAGTCCATAAGCGGTTTCCAGGTAGAAACAAAATTAATTGTGTCTTTTAGATCAAAAACTTACCCACAGCAGAATTTAGGTCCCCGTTTTCAGACTCTGCTGCGTGCTGGTTATTATTGGGATGATAATTTGACATTGCTTCTAATTTAATTTTTTTCACCTTCATTGCTTCCGCGATGGCCGCATTGGTGGCCGCGGCCGCAGCAGCAGCCGCAGCTGTCAGACCTACAACAAAAGGGGAATAACAACCGTGAAATCACAACTTCTATCCGCTCTCCCTTTGACATCACCCTCTTTCCAGGAAATCAGGATCAAGTTCTCAAGGAACAAACGTGTTGGCAGAAAAGGGCGGAGGAAAAACCATCATCTGGAAGTGACAGCAAGCTTCTCAAGGATCCCATGGCCAAATAAGGTGTGTAAAATGGCCTCCTTGTGTTTTTAGTCGATTAGCTTCAATCCTGCTTAGCTCTACCAGTTGAAATCATGGAGACAGTCATTTTTTGTTAGGATAAAGTAAATTTAGCTATCTCTAATTTCATTGATTTCAAGAGATGTTCTCAAGAATTAAATCTAGATTTGGGCTCTCGTGTTTTTACTTGACAAGTGGTAGACACTGTTCTGAGCTCCACATACAAAAGAAGATATATCTCCTAGACCAGGGGTGTCAATCTCAAGGCCCGTGGGCCGGATCCAGCCAGGGGTGAAATCCAGCAGGTTCTGACAGGTTCTGGAGAACCGGTAGCAGAAATTTTGAGTAGTTCGGAGAACCGGCAAATACCACGTGTCTGGCCCCAGAGTGGGGTGGGAATTGAGATTTTGCAATATCCATCCCCCCATGAGTGGGGAGGGAATGGGGATTTTGTAGTATCATTCCCCAGCCACACCCACCAAGTCACACCATGCCCACCAAGCCACGCCCACAGAACCAGTAGTAAAATAAATTGGATTTCACCACTGGATCCAATCCATGGGGTGCTTAGATCTGGCCTGTAGGGCCACCCTAGAAACAGTGAAAGACTGGCCCACGGTGCCCCTGCCAGTGAAAATGGAGCCAGGGAGGGCTGTATGTGGCCCTCCTGAGCTCTGTTTTCACCGGCAGAGAGCTGCAGGAGGCTGTCGCAACTAAAAAAAGGAGCCCAGGAGGGCCGCGCTGCAGAGTGCTAGCAAAACAAGCTACTAGCAAAAATGGCATTTGATCACACGAGTGACATCGAAATGGCCATGCCCACCCTGGCCACTCCCACCTGGCTCTCCAAGGTCAAACACAACCCTGATGCGACCCTCAATGAAATCGAGTTTGACACCCCTGGCCTAGACTATACTCGGAAATGAAAGGAAAGGATTTGTTTTTTGTTTGTTGTAAACGATGTCATGTATAAGATAATCCATTTGTTTAGGCTCTTTCTGTTCTTTTCCCTTCTCTCTTATTCCAACATTAAGGTCTGTGATATGCCGTCTAACACTAGATCACCCTTTTTCCCCAGCTGCTAGAAATCAGGAACACTGAAATACATTAGAATTCACATGCAATACAAACTTTAACATAATTTTTTAAAAATGAGCAAAACCCTCAGAAATCCCCTCACCAAATTCAGAAAAAAACTAATAATTCTGGGATAGGAGGGATTGAGTTCCACATTACTTGTGGATGTAGTGGCCTGGATCGAGAGTAGTGTCCAAATTTAGTGATGTCCACAAGAACAAGCCCTTACCTGGAAGTAGCCCTAAAATGTATTTCAGAAATTGAGCATTGAGAGAGCCTGTTCTAAGCGGTGTCTTATGAATTGCAACCAGGTAGAATGTACTATTAGACCAACCCAGAATTCTCTCCTTCTTTGAGATCTGATTTGTGAACAGAAAGACTGAACTATTTTTTTTAAAAAAATAAGGTTCTGTTCTGAGGTATGAGAACTACAATGTCCAGAGTGCCCAGCTCACATTCAACCTACCTCTGAAAAAGGATCAGGACAATAGAGGCTATGATGATGTCATAACCGAAAACAGTAATTCAGAAACTGGAGATACCATATAGCATTAATGTAGAATAGAGAAGTACATGAGGTGAAATATTTATGCAATCTTTTCAGGAAAGAAAGAGGGAAGACACTCTCACTATCCCAGCTATTTGCCCCTATAATTCCCTTTTTATGATTCTTTATTCGGAGTAGAGTTGGGGCAGCTGAATGGAGCTGAGTGTTTACTGCTCGGATGCCCTTTCTGATGCCTATGTGCAGTTCACAGCAGATATTTTCTCTTTGCTCCATAATAGAGAAATATCTGCTGCTACTTAGGATTGAACTCTCAACCTTCTGAGTGGAAGACCACGTCTTCACCACTAAGCCACAATGCCGCTCATTTGCTCCTATGTCCAGTGGTGAAATCCAATTTTTTTTTACTACCGGTTCTGTGGGTGTGGCTTGGTGGATGTGGCAGGGGAAGGATACTGCAAAATCCCCATTCCCTCCCTATTCTTGGGGGAAGGATATTGCAAAATCTCCATTCCCACCCCACTCTGGGGGCAGAGGTGTTTTTTGCCAGTTCTCCGAACTGCTCAAAATTTCCGCTACTGGTTCTCCAGAACCTGTCAGAACCTGATGGATTTCACCCCTGCCTATGTCTAAATCTCACTATTTACTTAAGGTTGTTGTTGTGGGGAAAATAGGAGGGAAAAGTGTGTTGAATATGTTCACCACCCTGAGGTATTTATTAAAAAATAATAAAGGAGACAAATTACGTAAACGAAAGGATTTCATCATGGTGCATTCAGAATTTGACTTTAAAAACAAAGTTATTTGCAAAGGGAATTTGAAATTCCTTTTTTTTTTTTAAATTAGTCTGAGTGGTATTGGTGTGGGAGGCGACACGAAGGGAAGACTGTAAATAACGGTGAAGAAAGCTACCCTGTTGCAGTTATCATTAATATCCCCGAAATTGATAATCTGTTTATGTCTAGCATTTTTCCTGCTGATTATTCAGTGAGACAAGCCACTTTATAAATATCTCATCACTCCAGCGTCACACAAATTTCATCGACAATGCCATTAGCAATATGAATCTAACCATTAGAAGGAGAAGGCAGCATGTGGCATTAATACGCAGCCCTGCTTCCTAACCATCTGATAGGCAGATGGTACAGAGTAGATTCTCCAGCTGAAATGGAAGGGCCGCATCATTTAAAAAGCTTGTTTGCATTCTAACTGATATCGCTGCCATATTGCTATCCAGGACGCATCATGGCAATGTTTGAACAATCTAGTTTGTCTCAGTCATAAATGTTTACAGCCTTGTTGTTTTTTTCTTTTTTTAATCTTTAGATGCATGTTCTGGAGCACATAATTTTTAATTTAAGAAATCTATTGTTTACTTCGGTGGAACCAGAAGATTAACAAGGCGAAGGAATACAAAATTGCTACTACCCCAACCGACAGATAAAATATAAAATATCATGTGTGTGTGTGTGTGTTTTCTCTTCAATAAAGATCGCTAGCAAAGGAATTAAAAAAAAAATTAGCTGAGGCATTTTAGGCATTACATTTATTCATTAAACCTAACAGCTTTCCCCTCATGTGACAGACTTAGAAGTTTAATGTTATCACACACAGCTCTTCATGTAAAGCTCTTACTGTGTGCAATTAATCTTGTCCCATAATTCTATTCACAAAGCAAAACATCAAAAAGTAAAATCTTACTTCAATAATTGTGGTTCTGAAGGAAACCTTCCCTTCCAATGACTCATACAGAAAAGTCTTTTTAAGGAGTTTTGTTAAGAGCAGACCTGAACTTGAATTATAACTCAGTTCAAGAATCTTTCAAGTCTTCCACCTCAGGTCAGGTCACAACTTCAGCCAGACACTCGCTGACAACCAAACAAACGCACACAAATAGACACACACTCTACCAATCTTCTCCTTCACCTAACACAACAAAGGAATTTTCTTCATCATCCATTTCAAAAGGTTCGTTGCCAACATTAAAATGTACACAATTTTTAAAAAAGAGATAATGTTAATTTAATTTCATAATAATTTTTTTGATACAAAATAAAACCCTCTTGAAAAATATTTCTATTGATGTACAAACCCTCCCCAATTATTATTTAGCTTGCATTGCCAATGTCTTCCTTTGGGATCAAGTTTGACACCAAATAATTTTTCTGGTCTTAGAGGAATTAAATATGTGTGTGTGTGTGTGTGTGTGTGTGTGTGTGTGTGTGTGTGTGTGTGTAGATTTCTAGTTTACATTTTACAAATGGGTTCTTTATTCTGCAATGATTGATTTTAATTAGTAGCTATACATTCAATTATCATGAACTAATTTGATCTCCTGGACAATATGAGTAGGCCTACAGAGATATGGCTCTACATTATCATACATGTTTTGGGTTGAACATATGCAGGTCTTATTTCAGCTGGTGTTCATAACTCTAGCTTGACCATCTAGGAAAGCTAACCATTGTACTGGTTTCGGCTTGTGAGTCAAGGGACTGCCTTAAATTCATGGCCACCTTATTATGGTTATTGTCTATTGAGTCAACTCAGTCCACTGAGAACTCAAAAAAGACCACCTGGTCAATTTACTCTTAGATAAACATGGCATGTTTCGTTTGACTCTATCAAGAGAAGAAGATATGAACTAGATTTTAAGCAGCTGCTAAATGCATTTGCTCTTTGCTCAATACACTACAATTTTTACAAATGTGTGATAATACTCTACCCATTTAAATATGTTTTTCCCATTCCTTTCTTCGGTGGGGGGATGTTTACCTCAAGGCTAAACCACAAGAATCAGGGTTGACACAGAGGAAAGGACAACACATAATACAAAACAGCAAGTTCAGTGATCGACCTAAGGGCAACTTGAGATTTAAAATTCCTTATGGTCAATTTGCACCATTTTCTTTCCACTCTGTCTATCTAAAACCTGATTAAGTCTGGATCCAACCCAGTGACATCCTTTGGCTGACCTGTCTTAGAGCCTTAATCACTCATAAGAGCCTTGATAGTACAGTGGTTTAGTGCACCCTGTTATTAACACAGCTGCCTGCAATTTCTGCTGGTTCGAATCTCTCCAAGGCTCAAGGTTGACTCAGCCTTCCATCCTTTCTAAGGTAGGTGAAATGAGGACCCAGTTTGTGGGGGCAATAAGCTGACTTTGTATAAAAATATACAAAAGAATGAAGGCTATTGCTTATTGCTTAACGCATTGTAAGACGCCCTGAGTCTCCGGAGAAGGGCGGCATATAAATCAAATTAAAAAAAAAAAAAAAAAAAACCTCAGTCAATACTTGATATCATTTTTACATATGCAGATAGAGCGAATAAATACACCTGCGGAGAACCTGTTTCCAATTCAACCTCAGGTTTCATCTGTGGATTCCATAAGTCTTCTTCTGAGAACAGCTAGCATATCATCATCTTCATCATCTGAGCCGGCAGCCAGCAGAAGTAGCCTGCAATACTGCACTCTAACCACTGCGCCACCGTGGCTCATAAATCATTTAATGTAGAGGGCTCAATTCTCAATAAATGAACAGAAAAGGGGTAATAGCAGCGGTGGGTTGCTACAGTTCACACCAGATCGGGTGAACTGGTAGCGGTGGCAGCGGGAGGCTCCACCTACCTGCCCGGATGCTTCTGTGCATGCGCAGAAGTGTTGCATGCACATGCGAGCCCACCCACAAGTGAACCGGTAGCGACGGGTTTTGAAACCCACCCCTGGTTAATAGGTGTCACTTGTAGAAGCAACTTCTAATGAGAATTCATTGTAGTCAGTCATTTAGTTGTGTCCAACCCTCAGCCACTCTATGAATTAGCACTCTTATGCCTCTCTGTCTCATAGTACCTCCTTCAGATCTACCATGGTCATCCCAGTGTCATTCTTTATAGTGTCCCCCAGTGGTTACTAGGGCAGCCCCATCTCCTTTTTCCGGTCACTGCCCCAACATGATTGACTTTTCAAGGGAGTCAGCTCTCATGACATGACCAAAGTATGACAGCCTCTATTTAGCTATCTTCGCTTCAAGTGATATTTTTGGTGACATTCAGTCTAGAATTTCTCTGTTTGTTATTTGTGTGGTCCATGGGATGCGTAATAGTCATCTCCATCCCTGTGGTTCAAAGGTGTCCATCCTTCTCCTACCTGCCTTTTTCAGAATCCAAGTTTCTCAGCTGTCACTAATGATTGGAAAAAATTAGTTAGCTAATCTGCATTTGGCTTTACTCTTCCAGATGTTATTCATGCCGGGTAAAAGTAAAGGTTCCCCTTGCACATATTTGCTAGTTGTTCCCGACTCTAGGGGGCGGTGCTCATTTCCGTTTCAAAGCCGAAGAGCCAGTGCTGTCTGAAGATGTCTCCATGGTCATGTGGCCGGCATGACTAATACGCCAAAGGCGCACAGAGCGCTGTTACCTTCCCACCAAAGGTGGTCCCTATTTTTCTACTTGCATTTTCTACCTGCTTTCGAACTGCTAGGTTGACAGAAGCTGGGACAAGTAAGGGGAGCTCACCCCGTTACATGACACTAGGGATTCGAACTGCTGAACTGCTGACCTTTCAATCGACAAGCTCAGCGTCTTAGCCACTGAGCCACTGCATCTCTTGACATACCAGACATTGCGTAAATAAAAGTAAATTTCACTAAAATCAGTTAGAATTACTTTTGGGTAACATTGCCATGTGCCGTCATGAGATGCTACCCAAAATGAAATGAAATGGGAAGTATTCTCAAAATGCGGCGATGTGATATAGAATGAACAAGAGAATGCATTTTCTGAGGTTTTAGAGATGTGTAAACCAAATCAAAACAATTCAATTAATACCGTCCTCTCTCTCTAAGCAGTCCTGTCTTCTCAAGCAATAGGTTCTTTCTTAGTCATTTTTCAAGCTGCTGCATTATTCATTTCACCAGATCCACAAGGTGGGCGATAAATTGTTACTTTATCTAATCAAAGGCGACTTAACTCTAGAGAAGGTCAAAGGTTTAATTTTGTGAGGTATTATCTTACACCGGGAGTTTAACCCAAAAACAGAAGAAGAAAAACAGTCAAGAAATTGATAATAAATGAATCTTTATAGCCTCAGGCATCGGTCTAGTTTAGTTAATAAACTTTCACTGAAGGTTTCTTTCAACTGTTACGGACAAGGAGGTTAAAAAAAAAATCTTAAATTACAACCACGTGTGATTTTTAAAGCAGATTTCTTTTTAAAAAAAGAAAATCAAATCCCACCCTCCCCACAAACTTTAGAAGACAAAGCGTTCATTATATTAAGCAAAAAAATGCATACTTTAAAAGAGACAAAGAAGAGCAGAAAAATCAGCCTGCTGTAAATATGGAATTTTGTGTCCTGATCTATTTTAAATCGTACATCAACACTGATCAACGGACGTGGAAAGAAGACTTAAAAGGAAATTCTTCACAGACACAAACATTATTTTTGCCTTGGAAAAAAGACAGGAAGCACCAGATATCTCTCCAAAATCTCTCCAGAAACGTGTATTCTTTTGAAACTTATCCTCATTTAATTCAGTTGGATGCCTCTTTAAATAAATTACCAATGCTTCACCAATAAACAAAAAGGTTTGTGGGTTTTTTTTTTTTTTTTTTGCCTTTTCTGATTATTTGAAAGTGGTGATCCTTGCTCCCTTTTTTGCCACACACTTACTGAAATGGGTTTATGTTGGGTTTCCTCAGAAAGTGGACCACCACAGAGTGGCCTGAAGGTCAGCAGAGAAAACCCAGATTATGCCTGGGATAAAATCCATTTATCACCGGGTTGTTTGTGGTTTATGGTATAGGTTATTTCATTTCAACCCCTTTTGTGGCACAGCACAGAGATACAGAAAGGACTGCCTCAACTAATATGAGTTTGTTTTCTCTTTTGTGGTCCTCTAGAGAGGGACATGATGGCTCAGTGGCTAAGATGCTGAGCTTGTCGATCAAAATGTCGGCAGTTCAGCGGTTCGAATCCCTAGTGCCGCATAATGGGGTGAGCTCCCATTTCTTCTGCCAACCTAGCAGTTCGAAAGTACGTAAAAAATGCAAGTAGAAAAATAGGGACCACCTTTGGTGGGAAGGTAACAGCGTTCCATGCACCTTTGGCATTTAATCATGCCGGCCACATGACCACGGAGACGTCATCGGACAGCGCTGGCTCTTCGGCTTTGAAACGGAGATGAGCACCACCCCCTAGAGTCGGGAATGACTAGCACATATGTACGAGGGGAACCTTTACCTTTACCTTTAGAGAGGATTTGTTCATGGTCCCACCTTGGCATGAAGTGATGACAACATGGACTAGGAAGCAAGTCTTCACTGTAATGGCTCCCATACCGGGAAGACATGGTTTTCTTTTCAGGAAGTCCAGAAGATTCTGAAGTCTTTCTTTTTAGGCTAGTGGTTCTCACCTTTTCTTCACCATGGAACCTCTTTAAATATCTTTTGTGGGCATGGACCATGGCTGGGGCCCTTAAGACTTAACTCAAGATTTAAATTATAATATTTCTTCAAGCCTTGGCAGACCCCCCTCTGATGTCCCAAAGATGCATTTTCAAGAGGCAACTGGACTTTCTGGTTTTTCTTTGAAGACATTTCGCTTCTCATCCAAGAAGCTCTGACTAGATGTTGGGGAATGAAATGGAATCCTGTCAGAGCTGGAGAAGCTTCTTGGATGAGAAGCAAAACATCTTCAAAGAAAAAAAAAAACAGAAAGTCCAGTTGCCTCTTGATAAAGCATCTTTGGGACAACCATGACCTGGATGACTGAGAATCTCCGTAGACACCCCCTGTGATGGCATTGTGGCTCCACAGACCACAGGTTGAACACCACTGCTCTAAGCTATTTTCAGGAGCTAATTTGAATTTTACAGCTGCATTTTAAATTGTTGAGTAAATAAATTCACCCAATATATAGTATGAATTTTACACCTGCATTTTAATTTATGGAGGCAATTCAGATGCCTCTTTTATACTTTTTTTTTTTTTAGTATTGGGCACTCTGTACACCGTATATGTACAATGACAGTGCTACAAAAGAAGAAGAAATAATATTTCTATTGAATGACTTAAAGTGGATAACCTTCAGCTTATGGGTCCTTACATGTGACTCTATCTCAGCTTTCCTAACCTGCCACCACCGGAATTATCCAGTCACTAGCTCTATTTTGCTAAATGATTCTAGGAATTGAAATTCTCACATCTGGAAGGAGCCCAAATTGGAGAAAACTACTTCCCCCTTTCCTTCTCTGCGGCAGAAGGCTGCAGCTTCAAGACACTCTGAAGCTACTCCAGAGGAAATTGAAGTCCACTCAACCATAGAGCTATTTGAATTTAGAGCATCCATGAAATCATGATGCCCTTGTTATTACAAAGCAAAGCTTCCCCCTTCTCAGAGTGTTGTCCTTTCCTCTGCCGTAGAACGAGGAGAGAATGCCTCTCTTTCTCACTCAGCCCTGTAGTTTCAACCTTTGATGTCACTCGTCTTAAAACAATCATAATCCCTTGCGGGGTTGAGTCTGGGCAACTGAATGGAGCTCAGTGTTTACTGGCTGGATGCCCTTCCTGTTACCAATGTGGAGCTTTGTTCAGCAGATATATTCTCAGTGCCCAGAGAGAAAAAATATCTGCCTCTACCTAGGATCTATCTCACAGCCTCCTGAGGCGATCTTAAAACAATGCACAAAACAAATTCTAATTACAACAGAAATGTAAGGCAAAAATGTTCATGAAAGAAGGAGAAGGAGAAGGAGAAGGAGGAGGAGAAGGAGGAGGAGGAGGAGGAGGAGGAGGAGGAGGAGGAGGAGGAGAAGAAGAAGAAGAAGAAGAAGAAGAAGAAGAAGAAGAAGAAGAAGAAGAAGAAGAAGAAGAAGAAGAAGAAGAAGAAGAAGAAGACTCGTGTTCCCAGCTCACCTGTCTTCCCTTAGCACTTCCTTGCTGCCTCCAAATCCCTGCCCAGAAAGTGGGCTGAATTTCTGCAGCTGTGCAATCTTGCAAAGAGACGCAGTTGCTTTCATGAGTCAGAGAATAGTACTGAGTTCCCGTTGTTGCTTCTTCTGAAGCACCACTTCCAAACTGACGTAAAGCACTGTATGCACAGTCCTTTCCGCTGCTCCATGGGTCTAGTCCAGAGGTGGGTTTCAGCAGGTTCTGACCAGTTCTGGAGAACCGGTAGTGGAAATTTTGAGTAGTTCGGAGAACCACTAGTAAAAATTCTGACTGGCCCCGCCCCCATCAATTCTCTGCCTCCCAATTCCCAGCTGATCAGGAGGAAATGGGTTTTTTGCAGTAACCTTCCCCTTGAATGGGGTGGGAATGGATATTTTGCATTATCCTTCCCTGCCATGCCCATCAAGCCACACCCAACAAGCCATGCCATACCCAACAAGCCACACCCACAGAACCAGTAGTATGTAGTCCTACATAGATGACATTTCTCACTGAATGTAGATGACACAATTCTTAATAAATGAACAAAATAGAGCTGAGGTGGCACAGTGGTTAGAGTGCAGCACTGCAGGCTACTTCAGCTGACTGCTAGCTGTAGTTCAGCAGTTCAAATCTCACCAGCTCAAGGTTGACTCAGCCTTCCATCCTTCCGAGGTCAGTAAAATGAGGACCCAGATTGTTGGGGGCAAATATGCAGACTCTGTAAACCGCTTAGAGAGGGCTGTAAAAGCACTATGAAGTGGTATATAAGTCTAAGTGTTATTGCTATTGCTAATACACTTCGGCAGTAAGTGGACACTCAATGGATGTAAATTTCACTAAAGAGGAAGTGGACTTCAATCTGGAAATCTCTGGTCTTAATTCAGTACCTTCACTGTTTCCAAGAACATTTCCCTTCTTGACTTAAAAAGCAAACAATTATTTTGGCAGCTTGCCTCTAAACCAAACATTTGGATATGCCACATTCAGTTGGCTCTCTGGTTTCTGGAATTTTGACAGAATCCTGGATGATGTAAGAATTTTCACCAGTCACAAAGCTTTCCTTATTTTCTCATCAAACTTACTATGTAACTAAAGAAGAAGTAATTAAAGAACAGCCCAAACTTATCTGTGTATGATTAAACAATATGTTTTGTTTTTCCGCTGTCTTTTTTTCCCTGCTGTGCATTAATTATGCAATTTGTTCCCTGCACTATTAACAACTCATAATTGGGAGCAAGAAGCTGAAACATGATAAACACACTGAATTAAAGTGTCCATTGGAGAGAGAGAGAGAACGTGTGTTGGAACAAATGTCAGACTAGAAAGCTACAAAACAATTGTTCATATAAAAGTGGAATATTGATAAATCCCTATCTTTCATCTAATTTTGTCATTTCTGCTTTCTGATATATGCCATGAACTTGGAGTTGACTCTTAGCCACAGATAGGTCTTCTCTAGGAAGATAGGCTCCTGAGTTAGAACTTCTGATAATGTAGCAATTGTCTCTTTAAAAGGAATCTATCCACTTGGGTGTTGTTCCCTTCTTCTCTTTCTTTCCATCTTTCTCAGCTTTATGAAGCTGAGAAATGAAAGGTACTATATTTTTCGGAGTATAAGACACACTTTCCTCCCATAAAAAGTGGGTGGAAATGTCTGTGCGTCTTATACAGTGAATATTGCAATGGGGGGGAGAGGAGTTGGTGAGGCGCCAATCAGCTGTTCTAGAATGGGCCACGGTGGTGGCAAACAGACTGCGGTGATGGCAGCGAAAGGGCCACGGCGGAGACAGCGAACTGGCAGCGGCAAATGAGCGGTGGTGAATGGGTCACAGTGGGGGCAGCAAATGGGTGTCGGTGAACGGGTGAGGGCGGTGAATGAGCAGCGCCAAATGGGCCACACCAAAAGGGCAGCGGTGAACAGGCTTCGGTGAACAGGTGGCGGCAAATGGGCTGTGCCGGCGCTGGTGAATGGGCTGCAGCAGCAAATGAGCGATGGCAAAGGGGTGGTGGAGAACAGGCCATGGCGGCAGTAGCAAATGGGCCGCAGCAAATGGGTTGCGGCAAACAGGCCATATGAATACCAGATGGATGCTGTGAGGCAGAGGCAGATTTTTTTTCTTGTTTTCATCCCCAAAAGCTAGGTGCGTCTTATAGTCCGGAGCATCTTATAGTTGGAAAATTACGGTAAATCTTTCACTTCTCATGAAAGGTATTATGCTTAAGGCCTAATATTTTGAGCCTATAGTCATTTGTGCCAGAAGGATGTATTTGTTCCGTGATCCATCTGTTTGTTTTCTTGGCTTGTTTTTCAAGAGTCTTGAGAACAACTTCAATGTTCAAAAGAGAGTAACTTCTCTGCTTTTTCAAAATCCAACTCTTGTGTTCATAGACTGCCACAGGAAAAGCACTGCCTGTATTATTGATTGATAGATCCAACGTATATACCGCCTATCTAATCTAAGTGACTGAACAATTTACAAATAAAAGAACAATGAAATCCTTCCAGAAATAGACCAACTTAGAGAGAGAGAGAGAGAGAGAGAGAGAGAGAGAGAGAGAGAGAGAGAGAGAGAGAGAGAGAGAGAGAGAGAGAGAGACTCTCAAACCACCAATGACCATCCCCCTCCCAGGGTCGCATATCACTACTGGATTGCTTTGCTAGTCTTAATGGTCTTCTGGAAGGCCAAAGAGAGTCAGATTCACCTTAGGAGGCAAGATGTCCCATAGGGAGGCAATGGCAGAGAAGAGTCTAATGCTAGAACCCACAGTCAAAATTCTTTAGTTGACATGGTCCATACCATGCCTTTCCTGCCCCTCCTTATTCTGGACTTATAGGTATAGAATCATTTCCAAGGTTCCTCAACTTTTGATGAATCCCTACTTTTCTATTTTCTTACCTTGAATTGGTAAATATTGCATTGCCTCATTGATAAAATACATAATAAAGTTACTACTCATTTTTCTATATTGAACTGTTCTATGTAAAGTTCTCAAAGTTCTCTTCAAGACCTGAGCCATGGTCATCAAGGAAAGCTAATTGAAGAAGAAATACATTACATACCTCCTCTTGGGGATAAGGTATAGGTCGGATTACAGATTAACAGAGTTGGAAAGGACTTTATAAGTCATCTAGTCCAACCCCCCGCTCAGCAGGAGACCCTCCACCATTTCTGACAAATGGCAGTCCAATCTCTTCTTGAAAGTCTCAAGTGATGAAGCTCCCACAACTTCCAAAGGCAACTTCTGTTCCATTGGTTGATTGTTCTCACTGTCAGAAAATTTCTCCTTATTTCTAGGTTGAATCTCTCCTTGATCATTTTCTATCCATTATTCCTTATCTGGCCTTCAGGTGCTTTGGAAAATAGCTTGACCCCTTCCTCTCTGTGGCAGCCCCTCAAATATTGGAAGACTGCTATCATGTCTCCCCTGGTCCTTCTCTTCACTAGACTAGCCATGGCCAGTTCAAAGGACATTTTCAAAGGACACCAGAGGAAACCATTGACTAAGTGTGCTTAAACTCCATACATATGAAGTTGTACAATTCTGTTTAGTTCCTGCTTTCTATAACATTTGTCATCATAAAATGCAAATTTTGGGGAACTTTTGGACAGGAGAGCTTTCAGAAGGAAATATAAATTCATAGAACATGAAAACTTAATACAGACATACGTGAAAGAAACGTGCATCTCAACTGTTTTTCAACTCTGATAATAAACGAACCTTCAATATACTATTTCTCTTAAAGCAAAACAAATCAGTTGATCTCAGGTTTATGGAGGTTCTCAGTCATCTAGGTCATGGTTGTCCCAAAGGTGCATTTTCAAGAGGCAACCAGACTTTCTTATTCAAATGTATTCAAGAATGCAAATGACTAGGCTGTCTGCAAGGAATATAAACCCTTACATTCCCCACCATTTAGTCAGGGCCAAAGAAGCTTCTTGGATGAGAAGTGAAATATCTTCAAAGAAAAACCAAAAAAATCCAGTTGCTTTTGGGACAAATTGCCTTTGGGACAAATTGACCTCAAGTTTTCAAATCTCAGAATTCTTTCAGAAGTAGTCAAAGCATATTTCTCTGCAATTCCCTCCAAATCAATAAATCAAATATTTTTATCCCGGCTTAAGCAGAACAAATATGGAATTGTTGAAGTCTTTAGCCAAATTCTGTCAAACATTTAAACATAAATAAGTAGAAACAAAGACTTCTTAACCTTTATCAGCAAACAACATATATTACAATACAGCACACTACATGTGCTACTAGCCTTTGGAGCCATAATGTCTGTAGATATTAAGGTTGATAATATCTATATTGATTTTAGACTGTTCAAGTATTGAAATTGTGTTACACAAATCAATGCTTTGAAGGTATGGCTGAAACAAATATTGTCTGTTTTGTGCTCTGTGGAAATGTCATTTCCAAAGGACACGAGGGGAGACCATTGACTAAGTGTGCTTAAACTCCATAGATATTTCATCATGTTCAATTTTGGCTATGGTTGCCATGTATCCTTTCTTTACAGGATCTGTTGGAACCAATCAATAGAACTCATTTACTAAGCTCCATTTTTACAGAACTTTTGGAAAAGCACAAGACCCCTGTGTTTCCACAGAAAGTTGTATCTCAAAAGAGCATTTTTGGTCCTTATAGATTAATAAAAACTGAAACGAAGAGGCCTCATACTACGTGAGGATCTTCCATTATCTAATTCTTATGATACTTATTATAGTTAAGGCTATGGTTTTCCCAGTTGCAATATATGGCTGTGAAAGTTGGCCCATAAGGAAGGCTGAGCGCCAAAGAATTGAGGCCTTTGAACTATGGTGCTGGAGAAGACTCCTGCGAGTCCCTTGGACTGCAAGGCGATCAAACCGGTCAGTCCTAGAGGAGATCAACTCCGACTGCTCTTTACAAGGCCAGATCCTGAAGATGAAACTCAAATACTTTGGCCACCTAATGACAAGGAAGGACTCACTGGGGAAGAGCCTAATGCTGGGAAAGATTGAGGGCAAAAGAAGGAGGGGACAACAGAGCACGAGGTGGCTGGATGGAGTCACTGAAGCAGTCGGCGTGAGTGTAAATGGACTCCAGAGGATGGTAGAGGACAGGAAGGCCTGGAGAAATGTTGTCCATGGGGTCACGATGGGTCAGACACAACTTTGCAACTAACAACAACAACAAATGATACTTATAGAAGTATCAGTTCAGTTGCCAAAGTGCCATTTCAAAGGGTCCATTTCTGGGTAAGAAACATAGTGGCTTAAGTGGATGGAATGCTGGGCAGGTTAGCCAGGCCACGTTTGAGACCCGAGAGCTGCTGGGGGTGAGGTTGAGCTCTTGTCCTTTTCTCCTTCTCCTGCGGGGACATGAAAGAAACCCCCAACTGGGTGTCCCCATGGCAACAATGATGTCACCAGCTAATGCTTTCAACCCGGAAGTTCCTCAGCGCTTCTGACCCAAGTACAGGGGGAAAAAAAACCTGGGCAATAAAATATTTTATAAATTAATAAAACGCATCCTTTGTATACAACCCAAACTAATTAATACAGTAGAGTTTAGTTAGCAACGAAGCAAAATCTGCAATTTCCACGCTTTTATTTACAGGTGGGCCAAAGTGGATTAGGGTGACGTTGTAAATCCTGCCACTTTGCCACCAAGCAACAACTTCCTGTTTATTCTAGAACCTTACAATATTAATTGCATTATAAATAATGTGCTGGAGATAAATGAAAAGTTGCCGTGTAATCAAATTCCCCAGAAACAGAACTTGAACAGAACTAACAGCCTGAACTGAGTAGCAAAACTTAATTTCCATGACAGAATCAATAAAATTTGAAAATTGGCTATGTTTTTTTTTTCCCGGCAACAGGGTGACAATCATTTATCGGTACTAAACTACACAACGTCCCAAGATTATTCAGCCCAGATCTCAGTTTCTCTATCGCAATATGAACCCCTAATTTTGAGGTCCAAGTAAAAAGTAAGCATACAATCACGTTGCTAAAAACTGAATCTCTTTTCCCATGGGGCAAAAAAAACAAAAAACTCTAAATAAAAGGGTGTCTGTGAGATTCAAGAGGAGGGAAAAGACATACTGAAAACATAATTAAAAATTGTGGAGGCTGCCTATGACAGGAATAACCATAAAAAACAGATACAAACCAGCTGGCTGTTAACAACTTCAGAGTTATAAAAACCTTAAACCTGCTGTAAAACACTCCATTCCATTTACATAAGGAACAAAAACTGACATTTCTTTCAAATTCCTCTGCTGAGGCTTATTTTGACATGTTTCGAAGCCGCACAAACGGCAAGAGTGAAAGGAAGACAAGCTACATTTTACTTAAAAGTTCATTTCTGACCTCTTAACTGAGCTGGTGTTACTTTAACCCAAATACTCGGGAAAAAAATCTCTTGCATCTATTTCAAATTTAATTGCATTCTTCCTTGGTGGGCTGATGACAAACAAAAATGTTCTATATAGGTAGTCCTTGACTTACAACTACAATTGAGCCCAAAATTTCTGTTGCTAAGCGATACATTGGGTAAGTGAGTTTTGCCTCAACTTGCGTCCTTTCTTGTTAAGTGAATCGCTGCAATTAATAATACAATGGTTAAGGGACTCTGTCTCTTCCATTGACTTTGTTTGTCTGAAGTTCACAAGAGGTGATTACATAACCCAAGGACACCCCAACTGTCATAAATGCGAAGAGCTAATGTGTTTCACATTAGGTTACTACTGGTTCTCCCAGCGTGTGCTTGCTTCGTGCATACCCATGCCCGGTTCATGTGCACGCCTGCCTTCTGTGTATGCGCCCAGCCTCAAAAACATGCCTAAACAGGAGGGAAGAAGAGAGGAAGGAGAGAGAGGAACAGAAGAAAGGGAAAAGGAGAGGAAGAAAGGGAGGGGAAATAAGAGTAAGAGAGAAGGTAATAAAGGGAGGAACAAGGGAGAAGTGGGGGAAAGGAAGGGGAAGGAGAGAAGAAGGAGAGGAGGAAAGAAGAAAGTAGAAGAGGATAGAAGAAGGGAGGGAAGGGGAAGAGAGGAGAAGAAGGATTGTTGTAAAATAAGGGAGATGGAATGATAGAAGAGCAACCCCCAGTATACTCAAATTTTTTTAGGATGAAGAATGAATGAATATGAAAGTTAAAAGGGAATATGTATGATTAGCAATGGATAAGAGACTGTACATTTAAGACATGTTTATGAGAAATAAAAATTAAAAATTTTAAAAAACCCGTGCCTAAATAGCATGGCATAGAGCTGGGGCAGGTGGTCGGGCCCAGGAGTAAAATCCTCCCGGTTCGGACCAGATCGGGCAATCCGATAGCGATTATGCTGGGTGGTTCGGTGATCCGGTAGCGATGGCAGAGCAAAGCTCCGCCCACCAGCCTGGATGTCGTTACTTCCTGGTTTTAACCAGGAAATAATGTGTTCCAGAACCTTCTGCGCAGAAAGTTTTGTGCATGTGCAGAAGGCCTGAACACACATGTGACGCGACACATGCACTTCCAAACCGGTAAGGAAGGTAAGTAGATTTCACCCACGATTTCTGCTACCAGTTCAGGTGAACCGGTCTGAACCACAGAATACCACCTCTGAATACAAACTGGTTGCCAACCATCTGAATTTTAACCATGTGACCATGGGGATGCTGCGATGGTCATAAGTGTGAAAAACGGTCACAAGTCCCTTTTTTTCAGTGCCGTTGAATGGTCACTAAATGAATGGTTGTAAGTAGAGGGCTAGCTGTACAGACAGAGGCTCTTCCTCCATGCCACTGTGACTGTACCTTAAAGAAAAGAGAGAAAGGGGAAAAAAACCCAATATTTTTCAGATGGATTGCCATCTTTGCAAGCTCGAGCTAAATCTTTATGCTAAAATGCCTTCCTTGGGAGCCTAATGATGCAGGGGACATTTTGCAGGACAAACCGAGCTTGCTACGGGAAAATGAAAAAGAAACAAAAAGAAACAAAATCAATCTTACACTGAGTGAAGTTTTGATGTATAAATACTGTCAGCTTACATTTGCCCCGAGCGCCGAGTGAGTTTTGCCATTTTGATAATTTCCTCGAATCACTCGGCTGCCTCACGCAGGGCATTCGATGCTGATTTACGTTTCGTCAAATCACCTGCTTAATGTTAAGCAGGGTCACAGCAAGAGACAAAAGCTGGAAGAATTTCTGCCGATCCCTCGTTTGACATAAGATATGGGTGCAAATGCCCGGTCAACCCTTTGCGATTTTTATTTAATGTTCTCTACGGAATATTGCATAAAACATTTATGTACCATGGAACCAATTTGGTAGGGTTTTTTTTTTATTATTTTTTTGTTATGAAACGCGGTAGGCCAATGTATGTTAAGGTCTCGAAATACAGAATGGATAAAGTCAGAAACTACCTTTCCAAAGGCGTAAGTGTTGACTGCCCACTTCCGAATCTAATGCTACTGGAAAATGTTCATTATTTAGATACCAAAACACTGCATTTATTTATTTATTTATTTATTTATTTATTTATTTATTTATTTGTTTGTTTGTTTGTTTGTTTGTTTGTTTATTTGTTTGTTTGTTCAACTTGTATACCGCCCTTCTCCCCAAGGGGACTCAGGGCGATGAACAGCCAAACTTAAAACACATATAATACAAAAGTTAAGAAAAAAATAAAAATAAATTAAATCATTGGCATTTCCAATTTAAAATCCCAGATCTACAAAATCAAAAAGTTCCCAATTTAAAACCCAGAATCAATAAAATCAAAAATTTAAAAACCCCATTAAAACCATTTTAAGCTAGGCCAGCTTGCTGGAATAAATAAGTCTTCAGGGCCTTTCGGAAAGCACGGAGGTCTGGGATCATAGTCGTATTATTTAAGAATAATAAGTTACAGTCTCTTGTAATATAATTTGATTTTCCCGTCTTGACTATTGCAACCTGCTCGACATGGGGCTGACCCTAAAAAGCACCAGTTGGTTGCAAAATGCAGCAGCCTGCATGGTTTGGTGCAGACTTCGGGGTGCACATGTATCACCTCTCCTGCGGGAACTGCATTGGTTGCTGATTTGCTTCCGGGTGCAATTCAAGGTGCTGGTTGTCACCTTTAAAGCTCTTCATGGCTTGGGACCAGGTGATCTGAGGCACCATCTCTTGCCGGTTACATCTACCCGACCCATCAGAGCGGGGAGGCAAAGAATGTTGTGGGTCCCGTCCCCTAAGGACATACATCTGGTGGGACCCAGAAGAAGGTCCTTCTCCCTGGTGGCTCCCTGGAACATCATCTCCCTGAAGATTAGACTGGCTGCCACTCTAACACTCTTTCAGAAGGCCCGGCCTGGTTCTGCCATGTGGTCTCTGGGCCTGGGGAACCCAGAGAGGGATGGATCCCATTAAATGGCTAGTATGAATGTGTGTTGTCACTGGCGTGGGGGATATTATTTTATTATTTTTATTTGTATTATTTTTATTTTTATTTCTTTTATATTGTGTTTTATGTCCTTGTAAGCCACCCTGAATTGCCCTGTGCCGCAATATAAATGTTCTCAATAAATAAATAAAATAAATGCATTTTAGAAAAGAGATTGCATAGGAGTTATGAAGAAGTTATAGAACATGATATGTATGTATGTATGTATGTATGTATGTATGTATGTATGTATGTATGTATATACTGTGTTTCCCTGAAAATAAGACCCTGTCTTATTTTTTATTTTTTTTTGAACCCCAAAATAAACGCTTGGCTGGTTTGATGTCTGATAAAGCCTAGGAACTAGTGAAAGAGATTTCACTGAACTATGGCTGTATTAAGATCTTGATTTACATAGGAAAACCCTGGCTGAGTGAATAATACACATAAAGACATATGAAAAGAGAATAAAATAAATATTTGACCTTTACAGGGAGGAGACATGAGATGAGGGTGTGGCTAACTGAAGAAAACAAACTAGTCAGAAATAGATCTATCTTAGTCTCCCTTAAGTCTCACAACAGACAGCAAAATGCTGGTTTATGTCTGATAAAGCCTAGAAACTAGTGAATGAGATTTCGCTGAACTATGGCTGTATAAAGATCTTGATTTACGTAGGACAAACCTGGCTGAGAGAAAAATACACATAAAGACCTACGAAAAGAGAATAAAATAAATATGTATGTATCTATATACATATGTATGTATATATATACTGCTCAAAAAAATAAAGGGAACACAAGCAGAAGTCATCCAAGATCTGAATGAATGAAATAGCCTTATTAAATACTTTGTTCTTTACATACAGTAGTTTATACACTGCTCAAACAATTAAAGGGAACACAAAACTACTGTATGTAATGAACAAAGTATTTAATAAGGCTATTTCATTCATTCAGATCTCGGAGGTCTTCTGCTTGTGTTCCCTTTACTTTTTTGAGCAGTGTATATATGTGTGTGTCTGTATATAATATTTCATAACCCATTTCTATATAAAATTTACTCACATGTTTATTGGGTGTGTATTTGTCTAAGACAGTTATATAAATATATAGCATCGGCTATAATGGCTAAATGCAATGCCAATCAACCAATATTTCAGCTTTGAGTGTTTATTAATTATTGAGATTTCTGATTTTCCAGCTCTGAGTACGAACTACATTTCAGTCTCTCCACTTAAAGTCCACTTGATATTGTTCACTTAAATAATTTACAATGCATGGTTACTCAGAAGTAAATCTGCCTGTAGCCAGTCAACTGACTTCAATGCTGCTATACGTCCACGCCTTTAGAGAATGGGAAAACCATAACACGGTATGAGATTTAGGAGTTGTAAAAGAAATGCTACATTTATTATTAAGCTATTGCATTCTGTATTTTTTCCAATACAAGAACTTCAAGGTAGAGAAAATTCGGCAAAATAAATTGAGCTGAGAGCCAACACTTAACCAAGTCACTTGGAAAGCTTCTAAGTTTTGTGTTGCTTGTCATTTACACCCAACTCCAAATCAACCAAAGTTGCTTTTTCCAACTGGGGTGGACATATAAATAAAGTCAACAAATAAAACTCTCATTACTGATATTGATTAATGCAGAATGCATGAAAGACGGACTGGCTGTGCCACAACAATAATAACCCCAACAATTTTTATTGCATTAATTAACTATGGATGGATAAAATCAGGTGTTACAAATGCAAGGAAATAAAATAGATGCATTTTAGGGACTTTTCAATCCTTGTTTGATGGATCCAGACCAGTGGTGAAATCCAAATTTTTTTACTACCAGTTCTGTGGCCATGGCTTGGTGGGCGTGGCAGGGGAAGGATACTGCAAAATCTCCATTCCCACCCCACTCTGGGGCCAGCCAGAGGTGATATTTGCCAGTTCTCCGAACTACTCAAAATTTCTGCTACCGGTTCTCCAGAACCTGTCAGAACCTGCTGGATTTCACCCCTGATCCAGACTTATTTAGTTAGAATAAATGTAAGTGGGGTTTTAATTTGTCACATCATAGCATTACAATTCTGTCTGAATGCAGGATTCCAACCAAGAGAAATTTTAATAACAAAATAACATAGTTGGAAGAGACCTTGGAGGTGTCCCACTCCCTGTTCAAGCAGAAGATCCTATGCCAGAGGTGTCAAACTCAAGGGCCGGGGGCCGGATCCGGCCTGCGGAGTGCTTAGATCTGGCCTGCAGGGCCGCTCTAGAAACAGCAAAGGACAGGATGCCTCTGCTAAGAAAAAGGGAGCTCGGGAGGGGCAAGTGTGGCTCCGTTTTCACTGGCAGGGGGTTGCAGGAGGCTGTCGCAGCTGAAAACGGAGCTTGGGAGTCCGTTTTCTCTGTCAGAGCACTCGGGCCACCACAGGCGCCCCCAACATGAAAGATGACCACGCCCATCCTGGCTAGGCGCACTCTGTCCCCCCCCCCCCCCGAGGTCAAACACAACCCTGATGCAGCCCTCAATGAAATCAAGTTTGACACCCCTGCCCTATGCCCTGCCAGACAAATGGCTGTCCAGTCTCCTCTGTATGTAAAATTTATCTTCACATGATTAGCCCTAAGAAGATAGGTCGGGCTAACCTGATAGAGGAATGTTTTAGTAGAACTCCATTCCATGTGTCATCCCAGAACTTTATAATAGATTTCTTACTTTTCTAAAAGTTCTTTTAAGGATAAAAGATCACTGAACCCATGCAAACCTTGACAATTTAATACAAACTTTGGACTGCAAAACTTTAGATAGATGATTTTAATGAAAAGAAGGACTTGGGGAGACAGGATAGCAGTGTTCCAATATCTCAGGGGCTGCCACAAAGAAGAGGGAGTCAAGCTATTCTCCAAAGCACCTGAAGGCAGGACAAGAAGCAATGGGTGGAAACTAATCAAGGAGAGAAGCAACTTAGAACTAAGGAGAAATTTCCTGACTGTGAGAACAATTCATCAGTGGAACAACTTGCCTCCAGAAGTTGCGAATGCTCCAACACTGGAAGTTTTTAAGAAGAGATTGGACAGCCATTTGTCTGAAGTGGTGTAGGGTTTCCTGCCTAAGAAGCGGGTTGGACTAGAAGACCTCCATGGTCCCTTCCAACTCTGCTATTCTAATTGTTAGATAGCTGGCTAGACAAGCAGGCAGACAGGCAGGAGTAAGAAAGCAATAGCATCTCTGCAATTGGAGAGGAGGGAATTAAAGCCATTTGGGAATACTCCTGAAAACACATGATTTACTGTCTTGCATTTTTATAGAGATGGCGAACTCTTTGGGGACCTACATGTCTGCACACATATAGGATAAGAGAAGAACTAATGATTTACAAAGTTATATTAAAATCTGAGCATCTGTGATGATCTGTGTGGTAGTGACCATAAGAGCTGAAATTCACATATAAATAAATAAAATGTCCCTTTTTGCTTTCTAATTTCCAACATGAATGCTCATATTTGCACCATTTAGCTGCTCTTTTTTTTTTTTTTTACTTTCTCAGTAAAACCAAACAAGCCAATCCTAGAATAGGGCAGAACAGCAACAAACTTAACATCCTCACCACCAAATAGTGAGTGAGCATCAACAGAAATGGCACAAGAACAGAAACTGTGAAGCAAGAGAAAGAGACAGAGAGAGAGAGAGAGAGAGAGACAGAGACAGAGACACACACACACACAGAGAGAGAGAGAGAGAGAAAGAGAGAGAGAGAGACACAGAGAGACAGAGAGACAGAGAGAAAGGGAGAGAGAAAGAGAAAGAGAGAGAGAGAGGGGGGGAGACAGAGAGACAGAGAGACAGAGAGAAAGGGAGAGAGAAAGAGAAAGAGAGAGAGAGAGAGAGAGAGAGACAGAGAGAGAGAGAAATGTACTTCAAGTAGATCTCATATCACTTGGAATAGTTTTCTAATTTCAAAGAGTCAAAATTCACAAATCTATGCTCAGTGGCACAGAAGAGAGATTTTGATTCCTAAGGATCAGCCAGAATATAAAAAAAAGAGAAAACAGAAGCAGTAAAATACATTCTTTATCCTTTGGGAAAAGATGGATTGATCCAAGCTAGACACTAGAAACATTTCAAGTGGGTAAATTTATGTTTCCAATCAAAGGTTTGCTTGATTCCCAACCAGCAGACATTTTCGCTTCCACATTGTCAATACACACTTAAAAAAAAAAAAAAGCAAGTGAAATATTTCCAAACCTTACCTGAAACAGAAACAAACACCAGATGCGCATAGGTGTCCTTGGAATGGAATTATAAAGCATTTTACAATCACAGATACAAGGCAGCAAAACACACAATCAAAAAAACAAAACAAAACACCGTCACAAATAAAAACCCTAATGATTCTAATGTAAGCTCTATTAAAAGGAAACACATTAAGTTACCATAGGAACAAAAGGAAGAAATGGCAAAGAAGTGTACAAAATGTTAACATTGAGCAACGGAGATGAAATGAGAAGATACCCTTGGGAACAGTAAAATGGATGTGATGTCAATAAGTAAATAAATTCAATTAAATCGTAACTCTGACAAGAGGTGGCACAGCAGAAATCAGAGGTACAAACCAACAGCAACAGCAAATAAATAAAGCACAGTAAAGTTGGGTAATGGAAGAAAGTAATTTCTCCTTACGTATCATGAGTTTTGGATTCATCTGAAAGATCCTGCCACGCACAACACTTTTATCTTTTCAGGAAAAGGATCATTTGTGACCAAGCAGTCCTACTCAAGAGGCAGCTTAATGCAGTGGCTAAGGAAATGGACCAGGGACCACTGAGTTCTAGGCTCGCCTTTGGCCCAAAGCTAGCTGGGTAACCTTGGACCAGTCATTTTTTCTAAACCCTAAGAAGAAGTCAACAGCAAACCATTTCTAAAATCTTGCCAAGAAAACTGCTTGGACCAGTTTAAGCAGTTGCAAAGAGACAACAAAGACTTGGAGGTATGTGTGGGTGCCTATGCATGCGTGGGCACACACATACACAGAGGAATGGATAAATATAAATAAAGAAATATATAAAGTCCCTAATGCATTCTTTTTCTGAAAAGATAGATAGACCCTATTCAGATCTGCCCAGCCAATATTCTGTGCCACGTGTCAGGGTTCTAAGTAACGGACCCAAAGCAATCGAAACCCCGATGTCTAGAGTTTCCTCAAAGTATGAATTTATTAAAGGTAAAGGTAAAGGTTCCCCTCGCACATATGTGCTAGTCGTTCCCGACTCTAGAGGGTGGTGCTCATCTCCGTTTCAAAGCCGAAGAGCCAGCACTGCCCGAAGACGTCTCCGTGGTCATGTGGCCGGCACAACTAAATGCCAAAGGAGCACGGAACACTGTTACCTTCCCACCAAAGGTGGTCCTATTTTTCTACTTGCATTTTTTTACGTGCTTTCAAACTGCTAGGTTGGCAGAAGCTGGGACAAGTAACAGGAGCTCACCCCGTTACGTGGCACTAAGGATTCAAACTGTTGAACTGCCGACCTTTCGATTGACAAGCTCAGCATCTTAGCCACTGAGCTACCGCATCCCTCATTTATTATTTATTTATTTATTAAATATTTATTAGGAATGTCATATTGGCACAGCTGGTGAAAACCCGACTCTGAAGGACCCGAGGTTTTCCCCACCCAAATCAAAAACTCCAGGTTCTTGCTCCCAGGTCACATGTCCATCACATGGTCCAATGGTCCGGCTGGCTTTTGTCCATGCCCCTCTAATACCTGCTGGAGGGTCCTTGGCTCCCACGAGAAAGAATATTATTTTGACTACGCATACCCCCAACTATCTCTATCTCCCCTCTCACATTCCCACAGCTCCACCCAGCCTTGCTGTGGCAGCCCTGAAGATGCTCTCAAAATGGCTTCAGGGCTGACACCAAGAAGGATACAGTCAAGAGGCCACAAGATCAGGTTCACTAGCTTCTTTTACACACCCTCAGGCATTAGAAACTGAAAACTATTTCTCAAAACCAACACATGGGACAATGGGGATGTCATAAGTTACACCTCTGGTCATGGTGGAGAAGAATAACTTTGCTTCTCAAGTGCATTGCCAATGTATTATAACTACTACAATATTTGTGGGGTCCAGGATAGTTTTTCAAAGCCACCAAGCTACCGAAGACAACTTTGTAGATTGTTGAAGATGGAATATTGTTGCATGATCTCACAATAATGAGTTCTAATCCAAACACATTTGTCTTCTGGATGAGATTTCCACTCTTGGTGCTCCAGTCGTCTTCTGGATCTGCTTCATTGCCTCTAAGAATTGGGGAGGGGGGTCTTCTGGGGTCAGCAGTAGTAGAAACAGCACTTAAGGGCAACTGAGTTAATGAACTGTCTCGTTTCTTTTAAGAATAACTGTATTTATATTTATTCATTACAAATAGAAAAACAAGAACGGATTTCATAGCTTACAACTCATGAATACATTAGAGAGTCCGCTAATTTTAACATGTCATTTATTATAAGAAATGTTTCTAATCTAAATCCTCATCTATTCGTTTTAGAATGTATTTTAACAAATATCTTTCTGAATCTGATGGTAAAAAGGAGACAGGTGTTTGTCACAAAAATGAGTGGTGATATTTTTTGGGGGGAGAAGGGTCTCCAAGTCTAGTCTATCTCCAAAAGACTACAGTTTACATTCTCCCATTTGAAGAAGTAATCAATGGGTTGGTTTCCAATTTCCAGCTTCCATTTTTATTACAACCAACTTTTTAGCTTTTCTTTTCTCAATGTCCTCAGGGAACATTCCCAACAAGGCTAACTGGCAGTTTATTCCGATTTCCTGATTGACAATTTTATTTATTTCTGTAACGGTTGAAATCCAAAGCCCCTAATCTTGAAGTTCAAATTTTGTTTCTTCTTTCTTTTCTATACCAAGATCAGAACTATGAAAAGTCCTCCAGACTGCATCATTCATTCTGATGGCTTTCCAAACTCTTGTCAACGGGGAAGAGAACCATAATCCCAAATGTCACCTAAAAGTACTATTACTAAAACTGTGAAAACCGTAGTAAATATTTCAGAAAAGATGTTCCCAGTTATTTTCTAGCTGAAAGAAACAAATACCAGGAAAATGAAAAAAAATATTTTAAAAATGCCCTTCAAGCTATTTCTGTAGTCAATCTTATATAGATCAAATTAAAAGGGAATAAAGCTTGTGATAACCAAAATTAGGGGTGTAAATAAGATTAACAGTCAGAAACACAACAGCACCCTGTTAATTTTTCTTAATGTTCCCAATGGCTTGGATTTGAAATTGGCTAGCAAATCTTTAAGATTAGAAGGGCCATACATTACAAGTGGTTCTTTCAAATTTATGATTTTTACATAAGAAAACTTCTGTTTCAACATATGCAAATGCTAACTAAGTGTAAATCTGTAGCGGTGAACTTTGTAATGTCATGGTTATGGATGGTAAGAAAGGATGAATTACCCCTGCATACGAGACCAGATTGCAGAGAACAAGTTCTAGAAATAAGGAAATGTTTTCAAATTTGAGAATAGCTTGAGATCCAACAAGACTTAAATGCAATGGTACTAAGGTGCCCAACCTCCTTTTGATCTGACTAACAATTGCACTGAATTGAGGCCTTTGAACTATGGTGCTGGAGAAGACTCCTGTGAGTCCCTTGGACTGCAAGGCGATCAAACTGGTCAGTCCTAGAGGAGATCAACCCTGACTGCTCTTTAGAAGGCCAGATCCTGAAGATGAAACTCAAATACTTTGGCCACCTGATGAGAAGGATGGACTCACTGGAGGAGAGCCTAATGATGGGAACAATTGAGAGCAAAAGAAGAAGGCGACAGCAGAGAATGAGGTGGCTGGACGGAGTCACTGAAGCTGTCAGTGTGAGCTTAGATGGACTCCAGAGGATGGTAGAGAACAGGAAGGCCTGGAGGAACATTGTCCATGGTGTCACAATGGATCAGACATGACTTCGAAACTAACAACAGCAACAATTGCACTAAAGTCAAAGGTATGGTTTCTCCAGTAATAATGTATGGGTGTGAGAGTTGGACCAGAAGAAAGACTGAGCATTGAAGAATTGATGCTTTCAAATTGTGGTGATGGAGAAGATTCTTGAGAGTCCCTTGAACTGCAAAGAAATCCAATCAGTCAAGTCTAAAGGAACTCAATGCTGACCGGTCTTTGAAAGGACAGATTATGAAGCTGACGCTCAAATACTTGGGCCAGCAAATGAGAAGAGAAGACTCACTGGAAAAGACCTGATGTTGAGAAAGATGGTGGGTAAAAGGAGAAGGGGATGGTAGGGGATGATATGGTTAGATAGTGTCATCGACAGTGGTCATGAATTTGGGCAAACACCATATTTTCCCATTGTTCAAGCATGATGTTATAATCTAAAAGAAAATTTCTATAAGATGATGTATCATTGATATTTATCGTATTTTTCAGAGTATAAGATGCATTGGAGTATAAGACGCAGTTTAGTTTTTGGGGAGGTAAGAGCTCAGAGCTCAGAGCTAAGCACAGCTAAGCCGCGCCCAGGCTCCTTACTGTCTCAGCTCCCATTGGCTGACCTTGTTACCATGTCTCTGCCAGTCATGAATACATTGACATATTGTATGCTCAAAAAGGGAAGGACACTTCAATTCCTAACATGGACGAACGGCTGCAGAAGTTGATGGAGTTGGCTGAAATGACAAAATTGACTATTTTTGATTAAAGAAAAGAACAAAAGTACTTTTATTTCCACATGGAGACCTCTTCTGAACTTCGTGCTTGAAGTGGAAAAGAACAAAACTTTGATCTTGGGATTTACCGATTAGATTGATAGATCTTTTTAGAAATGGCTTGTTCATATTATTAAGAAAAAAAAAACCAAAAAAATGTGATTTGATGTTAATGGCCTCTTTTACTGCAAGAGAGAGAGAGTTGGAAGTCGATGCTTCTTTTTCTCTTATCCTTATCTTATTTTATCGTATAACCAGGGATGGTATTCATTTACTTTCCCTACCGGTTCACAAATGTGAGCACGTGCACCTGGCCTCAAAAACATGCCTAAATAGGATGGCATGAAGCCAGGGTTCCGCTACCGGTTCGGGCGAACCAGTCTGAACCAGCTGAATTCCACCTCTGCTTATAACCCAATAAAAATGTTAAACCAGCGGTGAAAACCAATTTTTTTTACTACCAGTTCTGTGGGCATGACAGGGGAAGGATACTGCAAAATCTCCATTCCCACCCCAATCTGGGGCCAGCCAGAAGTGGTATTTGCCGGTTCTCTGAACTACTCAACATTTCTGCTACCGGTTCTCCGAACTGCTCAAAATTTCCACTAGCGGTTCTCCAGAACCTGTCAGAACCTGCTGGATTTCACCCCTGTGTTAAACCCAAATTTGGGCAAACTCCAGAAGACAGTGGAAGCTGACTTAGCAATTGGCGAGCTGTCAGCAACAGCTGACTTGAAGACAATTCCACAATTCTTTCCCATTAATCACTGGGGCTGATGTGGTATTAACTTGTGATTAGTTTGAGCCTTCACTCTTCTTACCTTTAAAAACCAAAAATAGCCAGGATTTCTTTTAAGCACCCACTCCTTTTGTCTTGTTTCTCTGTGATTTTTTTAAAACCTGGCTAGCTACTTTTAGCCTTCCGTCAGGCAGGAAGATAGGACATAAATGTAATCCAATGATCAGCACATGCTGTCAACCCATCCAACAAGGAAAGTCATTTGTGAATCCCAGATCATGATTATAGTAGTGAAATGGCTCAGCCATGTCATTTCTTGAGAGCCAAGCCCAATCTGACTACTGGTTTGATTTCAGAGGCAAAAGGACAACAGACCAGATTTACAGAAGCTCCAGAAACAAGGAAGCATTTGTGATTCGAGAAATATTTGAGATCCAACAAGATTTCAATCAAGCAGTGGTGGAATTCAATAATTTTTACTATCGGTTCTGTGGGCGTGGCTTGGTGGGCATGGTGTGGCTTGGTGGGTGTGGTTGGGGAAGGATACTACAAAATCTCCATTCACACCCCACTCCAGGGGAAGGATACTGCAAAATCCGCATTCCCTCCCCACTCCTGGGGGAAGGATAATGCAAAAACTCCATTCCCATCCCAGTTTTCTGAACTACTCCAAATTTCCGCTATTGGTTCTCCAGAACCTGTCAGAACCTGCTGAATAGCTCCCCTGCTTCAATGCAACACTAAGAATCAAAGAGAACCCCACCCTCTCCATTACTGAGGAGGAGCTTGGAAACAGAAGCCAGCTTGGAAGAAAGGAGGACAGGATGGAGAAGAGCAGTTCTGGCACAGATAAAGTGGAACACTTCATATCACCAATTAGATTACTGCCCGTTGTAGATGGAGAAATTACATTGGGTTCTGCAATCCCTTCTCCATGGGGACTTGAGAGCCACAGCTGTTCCTTTTGCTCTTTGCTAGGCATCAGCCAATCCAGACGCATCCTTTCCTCAAGTGATATGGCAACACATTTACTTATCTTCAAAACGGTTGGCTTGCAGAAGGGTACACGAGGAAGAAAAGATCTCAGAGGAGCCTTAGGAGTCGGTCTCCCTCTTGAAGGCAACTCACGCCTGTCCTATGAATGGATAATATGCAATCACAGCAGCCTTTAATTATTGAATTAATTTATTTCCGGAGGGCACCACTCACACACACAATGAGAATCACTGAACTATTGTCCTGCAACACGGGGCACAGTTCACAACATTAGCTCTCAGCTAGGATTCTGTGCAAAATCACAGTTGCTGGGAATCATTTTATAACCCTCCATTGGTTCCAGTGGAATGGGCAGCTGTGCAGAAAGGACTTTGCACACACCAAAGAAATCTTTCCCAACTTCCCCAGTTAGAAAGTTCTTCAGCCCTATCTGGCACTTGCTGGGGGAAAGAAGCCAGAAACCTCTCCTCTCTTTATATTCTATTATTTCACTAAGAAACTGTTGAGTTCTCCAGAATGTGGACAATAAAACATTAAGACCACAGTAGGGCTAGAGATACTAGAAAGGATTGGCCATATTGTCTAGGGCAGGGGTTGGCAACCTTAAACACTCAAAGAGCCACAAAGGTCCTAACTGAAAGCCACTGTTCAATTCTGGAGCCGACCGGAAATCCGGTTCCCCCATCATAGTCTTCTCCTAGCACGGCATCCTTTTTTCTCTGCTGACTATAAGTCCGGTTCCCCCACCATAGAGTTTCCTCCTAGCACAGCATCCTCTTTCCTCTGTCAACTGGACGTCTGTTCCCCCACCATAGAGTCTCCTCCTAGCGCAGCATCCTTTTTCCTCTACCTGTTTTAACCAAAAGCCCTATCAATTGTGGAGCTGACCAGCAACAGGGAGCCGCAGCAGAGGGATGAAAGAGCCACATGTGGCTCCAGAGCTGCAGGTTGCTGATCCCTGGTCTAGGGATTTTGCTTATTAAAGAAAAAGCGAACAAAAGAGGTTGGATCTTCCATTCAACTTCTAGGGGAAGGATGTCAAACTCAAGGCCAGATCCAGCCCATGATGTGGCTAGATTTGGCCCATGGGGCTGCCCTGGAAATGGCAAGTGGGTCGACCCCCACCTCCTTGGACCCACCTCTCCTCGCCCAGCCTTGCCTCACCTCACCCCGCAGCAGTACCAACAGCAACAGCAGGAGGAGGAGGTAAGCATGGCTGGGCACCCCATTAGGAAATGGAGCTGGGCTGGACTGTAGGGTCCTGATGCCCCAGGAGCTCAAAAGCTGGCCACGCCCACCCAGCCACGCCCACCTAATAGTCTTACATGCAACTGGCCCTTTGAGGAGAACCATAATGCTGATACGGCTCTCAATGAAATGGAGTTTGACACCCCTGTTCTAGGGGTTGACATGATCCACAATAAGTACAGATGAATCAATCAACCACTAGAACGGTTTTATAAATTGAGACCCTCCCATCTCTCATGAAACTTTATCCCAAGTGAACTGCCGATTTAAAGACAATTTCTTCACAAAGAGATACCTTAAACCGAAATTGGGAAATTTCATTCCTGAATATATCATCCTGGGAGGCTGTAGCCCCCTCCAAGAAAAGTATGGTTTACCATCTCCTATCAACAACTATATTTTTGTCTAGATTAAGTTTTCATCCATTTCTGTGCCACTTAGGCTATTGGGAATACAGAGGCATACCAATACTTTATTAATAAGTAAACAAACCAATAAATAAAAAAACCATCACCCAGCCATTATCCACTGCAGCCCACTACAAGATATGTAGCATTGGTCTGTTTGTGAGTAGGAAGCACAGTTGTAAGAATCCTACTCTCTGTGCTTGATTGTTTGCTGATAGACATTTCATAACCTGACTAGGGAACATCATCAATGCTGGTGCTCACTGTTTTGATGCCAGGATCAGCATGGCATTCATAAGGAACCCTTTAAACTCAGGAGATCTTCTCCTACGACCAGTGGTGGGCTGCTGACAGTTCGGACCGGTTCAGGTGAACCGATAGTTGCGACCTGCAGGTGGCTGTATCCACCTGCCCCGGTGCTACGCTGTCCTATTTAGCTGTGTTTTTGAAGCTGCGCACAAGGCACGCAAGGTGCGCGAGGAAGCAAAGTGCATACACGGAAGGCCGTGCGCATGCTCACATTTTTGGTGCTGGACGAACCAGTTGTTAATGTATGTGCTGCCCACCTCTACCTACTTTTCGACCAGTGGTGAAATCCAATTTTTTTTACTACCGGTTCTGTGGGCGTGGCTTCATGGGTGTGGTGCAGTGGTGGGTTGCCCCTGGTTCTCACTGGTTCTATAGAACTGGTAGTAAAACTGGCGGGAGACTCTGCCCATTGACCCTGACATCATGAAAATGCTTCTGCGTTTGCACAGAAGAGCGTGCGTGGCCCCTTTGCGAACCAGTAGTAAAGGTAAGTAGAACCCACCCCTGGCATGGTGTGGCTTGGTGGGTGTGGCAGGGGAAGGATACTGCAAAATCTCCATTCCCTCCCCACTCCTGGGAGAAGGATATTGCAAAATCTCCATTCCCACCTGACTCTGGGGCCAGCCAGAGGTGGTATTTGCCCGTTCTCCGAACTACTCAAAATTTCCGCTACCGGTTCTCCAGAACCTGTCAGAACCTGCTGGAATTCACCCCTGCCTAGGACCTAGACTGACATCGTTCGTACTCCAATTCCATTTTTCTTTTCAAGTTTCAAGATAATGGACAGTCATATTCAAGGTGATTTATTATCTGCCTATAGATTTTGCAACTTTATCCCTGAGTTAACAGCTCCCTGCTTTTCGACTATTTTGGAGAAGCTGAGAAGTTTTGCATTGGTACACTGCCCACAATCACTCTATGAAAGAGATGGGTGGTCTTTAAATATGATCAATGAAAATTAATAAACCAAAGTTACTCTTTCACTGCCTGTCTTCAGCTGCATATCAACAAAACTCAGAAACATTTCTGGAAAGCAGATGAGCAAAAAACAGGCTAACGAGATACTGCCAGAAGTCCCTCTTTGAGATGGGGGCTTTCCCAGGGAATTTAATGCATGGCAATAGACTTATGAGTCATGTACTCTCTGCCTTCAGCTGCCTTCAGATTGTCTATTTCTGTAGAAAGCCTATTTCTACAAAGAGCCATAAGCCTCTAGTAATCACTCCTTGCCAAAGAATGGCCATAATAAAAACAGCCCTGGAGCTTCACACCTTTGGGGAAACAAATCTGTGTAATTCCTACATCCCCGTTCAAGGAGGGGAAACTCTGAAGTTTCTCTTCCACCAGAAGTGCAAAATGTTACAGTAGAAGCAAAGTGGGGAAATTGCAGGTTGTTTGTTTGTTTGTTTGTTTGTTTGTTTATTTTTCATATTTCTATGCCGCCCAGTCTCCGGGGACTCTGGGCGGCTTACACCAAAGACAGTATACTAAATATCATATTACCCTCAACAATCTGGGTCCTCATTTTACCCACCTCGGAAGGATGGAAGACTGAGTCAACCTTGAGCCTGGTGAGATTTGATCTGCTGATCTGCTGAACTAGCAGTCAGCCAAAGTAGCTGCAGTACTGCACTCTAACCACTGCGCCACCTCGGCTCATATACACCGAGAATTACATAGACTCTTAAAAGGCTGAGTTAGCCTTAAGATCATTTCCCCACCACTGGTGACTATTCTGATGAAACGTTAAAAGATGTGAATAATCCAAAGGAAGGCAGATCAAGTTGATAATACAAGGATCAAGGAAACCAGCCAACATCTCTTGATTCTTCCAAGGTGATCTCTGGATGGCCACCTTGTTTCACTTGGAATGTGATCACTAGATCACTTCAAAGGTGGTATTCAGCAGGTTCATACCAGTTCACCCGAACTGGTAGCGGAACTGCCCCGGCACTATGTCATCCTATTTAGGCATGTTTTCGAGGCTGGGCCCATGCGTAAAAGGCGCACGAGCGAGCAAAGTGCATACGCGGAAGGCCAGGAGCATGCACAGAAGGTGCGAGTACATGCGAAGAGAGCGCACATGCAGCGAACCAGTGGTAACAATATCTGAAACCCACCGCTGGATCACTGAGACAAGATTTCAGCGGGGGAGGGGGAAACCCATTTTACTTCATTTCCTACAAAAACAACGAATAACCATGTGTGTGACTGTTAGGTGGGCAAGAATTATCATTATTGCTTGCAATTATTACTGTTTGACCTTGAGAAGGGGAACAGAAGAAGAATCTAGAAATCTGGCATAATAGAGAATATATACAGTAGTGTCCAAAATTGTGGAAACCTTTTGGGAAAAGTGTATTTTTGAGTTTTGACAGCTAATAACACCACTTTTGGGGGGAGTTTCAAGATAATCCTATTCCACTGCTGGAATGGCCTGGCAATAGCCCAGATTTTAACCCAATTGAAAATCTGTGGAGCCGACTAAAGAAACTTGTTAGTCAGAAGCAACCCAGCAATAAAACCCAGTTAATAGAAGCCATCATTCAATCTTAGTTTCACATTAGAACAGCTGCAGAACTAAAAGACTTGGTTCACTCCATGGGAAGACATTGTAAGGCCGTCATTCATGCTAAAGGTTACCCAACGAAGGATTAACTGACATGGTGATAATTTTTGTATAACTCGTTTTTTCTACCTGTTTCATGTTTCTTCTTTATGCTGTAACTGCTATTCTAATAGCAAATCCTTCATAAAATTATTGCATTACATTCTTGATTAAATTATCTTTCCACTGATATATAATTTTATGGTACTACTAAAAAAAAAGTGTTATTAGCTAGTTTTAGAAAATACAGTTTCCCAAAAAAGGTTTCCACAATTTTTGGCCACTACTCTAGGTATTTTTGGGAATGATTCCTTATCTCTCTGACCATCTCCCCTTCTCCAATGCGTTCATTTCTGTTTACAGAGAATCACGTGCAATTTCCATCATTCCAATTTTCATTTTTTTCCCCCAAATAAAGACATCCTACTCTTACAAAACCAATAGTATGCAGAATAAAACGATAACATATTTTTAAAATATATATAAACGAGAGACTTTTCCAGCAATCATCAAACTGCAGATCAGGAGATTTAAATACATACACATAGCGTGAGAATGAAATGAAGAGTAGGTGAAGGAAAGGAAAGAGGAAAAAAAAAAATAAGCTGTGTAAGCAGAGACAAAGAAGAAAGCTGTGGAAACTGTATTTTCAAATATCCCCCGAATCTGAATATTCACTAAGCATGGAATTGCACCACAGAATTTCCAGTTGCCATATTTCTATCACGTCTTCAAATGGATCCTTAAATCCCGTGAATTCTATAGCTTTTGGTGTCTACAGACCATATTCCCATTCTGCACATACAAATAGTTCTCAACATATGACTGCAATGTAACCTGCCCATTACGACCGTATGTCATAACAGTTGCAAAATTGATTAGTCATGTGACCAACCTAATTTTATGACCTTTTTATGCAGCAGTTGTTAGTTGAATGCTAGGGTTCTAAATGAATGCCCAGTTGTTCAGCAAATTCCTTGCTCATTAAGCAAACCAATGACTTGCTATGGATGCAATATTGCCAAAACTGAAAGTGCGGGTTTTGGCATTTTGGTCATGTTTAGTGTGGGATGCTGCAACATTCATAAATGCAGTCATGTTGCCAATCATCCAAAGTTAGCTCCCAAAGTTAGTGACTACAAAGGGGCACCAACCATTGGAAATTCAAATTCGGGTTGTAATAGCAATAGCAGCAGCACTTAGACTTATATACTGCTTTACAGTGCTTTACAGCCTTTTCTAAGCAGTTTACAGAGTCAGCCTATTGCCCCCAACAATCTGGGTCCTCATTTTACCCACCTCGGAAGGATGGAAAGATGGAGTCAACTGTTGTGGCTCCGTTACCGGAGCCTGTGTCATCGTCAGGAGAGGACTCTGAGAGTGAAGGGGAGGAGTTGGCAAGGCCTCCCTCTCCAGGACCCTCCTCTCTGGCAATGCCTTCGGTGTCCGCCGAAGAGATAGGGCCAGGGCCAAGCATGTCCACACAGCCACAGATGGACAATGATAAGGGTAATGAGTCTTGGCTGGACCCACGCCAGCGTCGCAGAGATAAGCACACGCAACAGAAGAAAGGGTGTGCCCGAGATTAGGCTGAGTCACTGGACCACACCCCACAGGATATAAAAGGGAGCGTGGTGGCCAGTCAAACCTTGTGACGAACAAAGCTGAAAGCTTCCACGCCATTCTGCATTGCCGGACTTTTGCTTTAAGACTGGATTATCTCTGGACTTGATTGTAATTACTGAGCTGCTTTCCTTTGATGTATCAGAAGTGGGGAGAAGTTATCTCTCCTCTTTGTAAATAATAAACTCTTGGCAGGCAACCACTAGGTTGTTGTCAAGTTCCGTTATCATAAGGAAAAGGATTTTGCCGGCTGGTTTGGTCTTTAACTCCTGAACGTCTGTTGATGTGTGTGCGTGGGGTTGGGGAAAGAACATCAACCTTGAGCCGGGTGAGATTTGAACTGCCAAATTGCAGGCAGCTGGCAGTTAGAAGAAGTAACCTGCAGTACTGCATTCTAACCACTGCGCCACCGTGGCTTGGTAATTTTGGGTCACTTGTAACTTCAATTGCTAAGGGATCCATTGTAAATCAAGGACTATCTCTAATGAATTTTCTTATTTCACCCCTTCTTTCCAGTTGTCTTTTTTATTTCTTTTCCAGTTTTCATTTACCCTAATTCCTTGTTTGCAGTACTAGCAGCTTGCTTATTTGATTTTCATAACCATTTTGTAAATGTTTTACTCTGAGAAGTTTCTGCTTCTCTTCAATGGACCTGTGTTGTCCTAAGCCAAGCTCCATTAACTTTCCCAGTATTCTTAATATGTACTATGGCTATTTTCCCCCCTTCTGTTCAATCATGCCTGATTCTTGGGGACTGCTTGGACAAGTCCTTCTAGTTTTCTTGGTAAGGGTTTTCAGAAGTGGTCTACCATTGCCTCCTTTCTAGGGCTCAGATGGAGTGATTAGCCTGAGGTCACCCAGCTGTCTTTAGGACTAGAGAGTGGGACTAGAACTCATGTTTCCTGGTTTCTAGACTGGTGTTGTGGGAAGAAACATCCATATGGTTCAACTCCAAGCCGGGAGAAAGACACTGGAAACATGGAGGTTGGTTGGAAAGATGGTTTAATGATGAAGCAGAACCACCAAGCACATGGTTCTGGTGCAGTTCACCACATGGAGTTGAGAGTAAGAGGTT